>NC_092149.1:20882077-20902077 GCF_045791955.1 Oncorhynchus clarkii lewisi | reverse complement strand
CTGTGCTGAGCTTTAAAGCCTGTAGTCTTGTTGAGTCCCTCAGCTCAATGTGTGCAGGGCCCCACAGCCCAATGTGTGCGGGGCCCCACAGCCCAATGTGTGCGGGGCCCCACACCCCAATGTGTGCGGGGCCCCACAGCCCAATGTGTGCAGGGCCCCACAGCCCAATGTGTGCGGGGCCCCACAGCCCAATGTGTGCGGGGCCCCACAGCCCAATGTGTGCGGGGCCCCACAGCCCAGAAGCAGCTAGCGTTGGGCGGCTACAGTCGCTATTTTAGCAAACCAAACATTATTAATGCGACCAATTGACTGGATTACTGAGCACATTCATCAAAGATAGCCTCTCCGGCTCTCCGCTCCTCTCTGCAGCCCGACAAGAACACACATGCTTGCCAAGATAGCAGCAAGTGTAGCAATTGATTTCAGACCAGCACAAGGTATTAAAAAAGAAAACAGACTACTTTAAAATGGAGTGTGTAGTTTATTTTCACGAGTTCAACCAAACGAAGGGAAAATCAATTCTGATTAAAACTTATGTACTGATGGTGATGTATTCATTCTATCCTCAACTGGACAAAGCTGAGCTTTAATAAGAAAAAGTGATAAACAAACAAGCTTTGGTACAGAAGAGTATCAAAACTCTGAAATTCTATGGCACCCTATCCCCTATCTAGTATAGTACTTTTTAATCAGAGACCTATGTAAATAGGGTGTTGGTATAGGGATTAGTGTGCCCTGTCAGACTCATTTAGTGAGGGTGATTGAGGCTAAGTCTATTCTAGGCATTCAGTGAGACTCAGGCAATCAAGTCTAGACTTATTTCGTATCACAATGCTAATGCACTCATTGTTATAGAAACTTTTTGTTTGTGTCAATTTAACATTCTGGTCACCCTAAACTTGCACAATAAGCACTATCTATCTTATCCCTCTACGCAGCCTGTGTCATAATTATATTTGGCTGCAGGCACACTCAGCGGGGTTCTCAGAAAACCGTAAACATCCAGTTTTCAGGGCTCCAGTATCTTCAACCTAGCTTCCCTTTCCCCTGAAAACCTGATGTGGGGACCCGTCTCAGGGGTTTATTTTACACTGTATTCCCAGTCATGTGAAATCCATAGATTAGGGCCTAATGAATGTATTTCAATTGATTTATTTCCTTATATAAAATGTAACTCCGTAAAATCTTTGAATTGTTGAGTGTTGCGTTTATATTTCTGTTCAGTAAACTGTATATTGACATTCCAAAGTAGTATCAGTTTGGCCCAAAGATACGATTGACTTAGTCTACAGGAGTTGATGCTGATGCATCTCTTCTAAAGGAAACAAACAAGGTGCAGACCAGAGGAGACTGGTGGGAGGAGAAATAGGAGAAATAGGAGGACAGGCTCATTGTAATGGCTGGAATGGAATTAATGGAACAGAGTCAAAAGGTGTTTTCACATGCTTGATGTGTTTGATACCGTTCCATTTTATCCATTCCAGCCATTACAATGAGCATGTCATCCTATAGCTCCGCCTAAAAGCCTCCAGACTTCACTGGTGCAGACTGATTCTGAAGTAAGAATTCTGAAATAAATGTCCTCACCTCATTTTCAGCAAACTTAACATATGTAAATATTTGTATGAAAATAACAAGATTCAACAATTGAGACATAAACTGAACAAGTTCCACAGACCTCTGACTAACAGAAATAGAATAATGTGTCCCTGAACAAAGGGGAGGTCAAAATCAAAAGTAACCATCTGTATCTGATGTGGCCACCAGCTGCATTAAGTACTGCAGTACATCTCCTCCTCATGGACTGCACCAGATTTGCCAGTTCTTGCTGTGAGATGTTACCCCACTCTTCCACCAAGGCACCTGAAAGTTCCCGGACATTTCTGGGGAGAATGGCCCTAGCCCTCACCCTCCGATCCAACAGGTCCCAAACGTGCTCAATGGGATTGAGATCCGGGCACTGACATTCCTGTCTTGCAGGAAATCACTCACAGAACGAGTAGCATGGCTGGTGGCATTGTCATGCTGGAGGGTCATATCAGGATGAGCCTGCAGGAAGGGTACCACATGAGAGAGGAGAATGTCTTCCCTGTAACACACAGTGTTGAGATTGCCTGCAATGACAACAAGCTCAGTCCGATGATGCTGTGACACACTGCCCCAGACCATAATGGACCCTCCACCTCCAAATCGATCCCGCTCATATTGCTGCAAGAGAATGATGAATTATCCTTTGTCCACATGTCTGTCAGTATGCTGCCTTATGATGTGGCCAAAAATGCTTACTGAGATTTAAATGAGGCTATACACTCCCTTCTTGGCACAGAAAGATGTGGATGATGTGATGACATTGATCGCGGCGCCGGTATCCTTGTTGGATTAATAATTCAGGGATGCTGAAGACCCCATTGATCATTAATTAGGGAAGTTAGTAGTGATGGGTTTTGATGGATGAATGGGCTGAGGAAGACCCAGTAGTCTGATCACAGAACACATGTCACCAGCTGAGAGGGAAAGGGCATTCTCCAGTGCCCACACTGATCCATTCTCCAGTGTCTAGACCAGGGGCCGTATGTATCAAGTGTCTCAGAGCTGATCTAGGATCAGGTCACCCCAGACATGTATTTTATTTATTGTGATCTAGCCTAAACTGCCTAAACTGATCTTGAATAAGCACTCTTAGATACTTGGTACATACTTGGCTCCAGAGTTATCATAGGCACACTACCGGTCAAAAGTTTTAGAACACCTGCTCAAGGATTTTTCTTAATTTTTACACTTTTCTACATTGTAGAATAATAGTTAAGACATAAAAACTATGAAATAACACACATGGAATCATGTAGTAACCAAAAAAGTGTTAAACAAATCAAAATATATTTTATATTTGAGATTCTTCAAATAGCCACCCTTAGCCTTGATGACAGCTTTGCACACTCTTGGCATTCTCTCAACCAGCTTCACCTGGAATGCTTTTCCAACAGTCTCGAAGGAGTTCCTACATATGCTGAGATCTTGTTGGCTGCTATTCCTGCGCTCTGTGGTACGACTCATCCCAAATCATCTCAATTTGGTTGAGGTCAAGGGATGGTGGAGGCCAGGTCATCTGATGCAGCACTCCACTGTCCTTCTTGGTAAAATAGCCCTTACACAGCCTGGAGGTGTGTTGGGTCATTGTCCTGTTGAAAAACAAATGATAGTCCCACTAAGCCAAAACCAGATGGGATTCCGTATCGCTGCAGAATGCTGTGGTAGTCATGCTAGTTAAGTGTGCTTTGAATTCTAAAATAATCACAGACAGTGTCACCAGCAAAGCACCCCCACACCCTAACACCTCCTCCTCCATGCTTTCACGGTTGAAACAACACATATGGAGAATATTCGTTCAGTCACACACGTCTCACAAAGACACGGCGGTTGAGAACAAAAATCTCACATTTTGGGACTGGACATGAAGCAACTTTCCAAGTTCATGAAATGATCCATATTGACTGACCTTCATGTCTTAAAGTAATGATGGACTGTCGTTTCTCTTTGCTTATTTGAGCTGTTCTTCCTATAATATGGACTTGGTCTTTTACCAAATAGGACTATCTTCTGTATACCACCCCTACCTTGTCACTGATTGCCTCAAATGCATTAAGAAGGAAAGAAATTCCACAAATGAACTTTTAACAAGGCACATCTGTTAATTGAAATGAGTAGGTGTTCTAAAACCTTTCACCGGTAGTGAAGGTCTACAATAGCATAGTGCCAACAGCAGCAGGATACAGCCTTCATTTGTGGCGACTCAAACCGTGGTACATGTGTTTTGTGACAAACTATAGCTTGAGGTTTTGTTTTGGGATCTGTTCTGGTACAGAGCTGAAGAGGATCTGTTTGGCTAGGTCGGGCGACACGGCTCTGTAAACTATCTATGATTGGTCGGAGTAGTCATGTTGTGGTGAGTGCTCTGCTGTGGTCAGTTTGTGTCTGTTAATGTAATTTCCCCAGATTGATGAAGTGTTGATTGATGTGATTCTCTCCTGACTTATTGCTGTTCTGGGATCTGTGCTGAACGTGCGCCGGGGTTCAATACCTAGACACACACACACACACACACACACACACACACACACACACACACACACACACACACACACACACACACACACACACACACACACCAGCCTCAGATAATCTCCCATATCCCCTCAACCTCCCACTCTATGCTTGTGTCCCTGTCTCCAACGGTGTCTCAAAGCCCATGACCCTGTATGACCTCTGGCTTGTGTGTTTTGGGGATCAACATTATGGTGATTTTGCGCTTATGTCCTCTTCGTCAGGTATTATGAGAGCTGTCACCTCTGTGGTGGATATCAGATCTCTGCTGTAAGCTCTGTGGATCTATGGGCTTAAAGTATCAAATCAAAGAATCTTACAAGCCACCAGTCAGCAGGGGGGACTAACTACTCCCTTGGTGGAACTCAATATGTCACTGTTATTATCTGGATGTCAAAATTCAATGAAAGCCCTCTAAAGATACACTACATGATTTTTGTGTGTGAAAATGGGGCAGCCTTTTTTTTTTTTTTTTTACATAGGCCTTACTTAATGTTAGCCCCACCTGTTCTCCTAACTACCCCTTCACTGCTAACCACAGCCTCTTACATTCATCCCCACAATCTCATTTAGACTTGCTTCCTCATTGTCATATTCACACTACACATAGACCTGTACCTATGCATACACTCATTATCCCTTGTAATCGTTTTATACTATTAATATTTAATGTCATTGCGTTAACCTTTTACCCACCTATACCATACCTATACCACTTAATTAAATTCATCAGTACTGTATGTATGGTACTCATACATTGACCTTCAGTTCAATCTGCTTTCTACATTGCTCACATTTTTCATGTGAATGCATACTTATCGTAACCTGTAGTACAAAGGAGTTACACATTACACATATTCATATTCATCACCTACTCCCTCTGTCACGTCTTCGCATTATTCTGTCCAGTCTGATTCATCTTCTTCTTTCACATTCAGATGGTCGGTCAGTCGTTTAGTCATTCACTCTCTTCTCTTCTCTCCTCTTTCTTTCAATTGAGCCACAGAGACATTCTCTTCTCAGCAAGAAACGGTACTTCTCTCATGTGAACGGACCGATTCCGAAAGCTCAGGCTTCCAATTATAGTACATCCCGATTAACTGATGCTTATTAATTCCCTCCAACTCATTATGGCATGCAAAGTAGAGCTCTCCCACGAGAAGAATACTAATGAGAGAGAGGAGAGGAACTTTTCCTGACTTGTGTCTTGTTGCTGCTTCTGCAAGTGTCCTGGTCCTCTGTTTAGTTGCTGCTTCTGCAAGTGGCCTGGTCCTCTGTTTAGTTGCTGCTTCTACAAGTGTCCTGGTCCTCTGTTTAGTTGCTGCTTCTACAAGTGTTAGTTGCTGCTTCTTCAAGTGGCCTGGTCCTCTGTTTAGTTGCTGCTTCTTCAAGTGTCCTGGTCCTCTGTTTAGTTGCTGCTTCTTCAAGTGGCCTGGTCCTCTGTTTAGTTGCTGCTTCTTCAAGTGTCCTGGTCCTCTGTTTAGTTGCTGCTTCTTCAAGTGGCCTGGTCCTCTGTTTAGTTGCTGCTTCTACAAGTGTCCTGGTCCTCTGTTTAGTTGCTGCTTCTACAAGTGTCCCGGTCCTCGGTTTAGTTGCTGCTTCTACAAGTGTCCCGGTCCTTGGTTTAGTTGCTGCTTCTACAAGTGTCCTGGTCCTCTGTTTAGTTGCTGCTTCTACAAGTGTCCTGGTCCTCTGTTTAGTTGCTGCTTCTACAAGTGTCCCGGTCCTTGGTTTAGTTGCTGCTTTTGGAGTTTTACAGTAGGAGGAAATAAACCATAGAATCTACTGACAGCTTCCTCTGACAGACAGACAGACCGACAGACTGTGAGCCAACGGGGCAGGCCAGGGGGCTAACCCAAACAAAACACTTCAATCTCCCGCCTCTGTGCTCCAGCGCTCCCCAAGGGCTTGATTGATTGATCCGCCGGCCAATCAGGGCACATTGATCTAAGAGTTCCACCCCCTCCCCTCACAAGCCTCTCCGGCAGCCATTCATCTGTTGGCTGTCAGATGAATTCACTGGAGGGCCGTTGGCTATGCAGCCAGCACTTTTAAACACACTTTCCACTCCAGTCTTTCTGAAGAGAGTGCATCACTCTACAGTACATTACAGGAGTTTCTCTTACAGTAGTGCATCCCCCTGGATCAGATTCCTGTTGGAAACTGTCCAAGCCTTAACGTGTCTGAAAGCTTTCGCTTCAGTCATGTGTCAGTGTTAAAAGTACCCCCATAGCCTGAGTAAACAAGTATCCCCAGCTGATGTGATGTGCAAAATATCTGACTCATTTTATTGTCAATAGTAAGGTCTCGATGGACTTGATGGAATTATATTTTCAATATCTTTTCTGTATCTTGTGAATTGTATTTGATTAACCTTTCTATTTAAATTAGGAGATTGTATAATTATGAGTAAAAGACAGAACAGGATAATCACACACAAGTGTAAATGTAATGAGTCAAGAACAATCCTCTCAACATTAAATGTGATTTCATCAACCACTTTGTTCAGTTACTGTACTAACCAACTGTCTCTTGTCTCTGTTTGTTTTCAGGAGGAATATTTGAGTCCATTGAGTCGGGACCGTCAGGTGCTGAGGAACTAGCCTTTAAATTTGCTTTAAATACAATCAACAGGAACAGAACTCTACTGCCAAACACAACGCTAACATACGACATCCAACGGATAAACATCTACGACAGCTTCGAAGCCTCCAGAAAAGGTCAAGGATTATGAATACAATTCAGAAAGCTGCAGTCACACCCAGATTCATGACTGGTGCTGGTCTCCTGGAACAATATTCAATATTCAAGTGTTAAAATAGACAAATACGTTTGCTTGCTATTTGTGTGACTCTCCTATCTTATTTAGCGTTGTTAGTGCGTTCCCACCCACCCAGGGAATGTGGGCTCATGCGTAGTTCATTGGTTGGATTGGGACAATTATAATCAGTCGCAGAAAGAGGATGGTCGCATCCCAAATGGCAACCTATTCCCTTTAGGCTTTATAGTGCACTACTTTTGAATAGGGCCCATCGAGCTGCCCCATAGGAATCTGGTCAAAAGTAGTGCCCTATATAGGAATAGGTTGCTATTTGGAATGCATCCGTTGTCTGTGCAGATGAAACGTAAACCAAGACAATTGATTGGTTTCTGCTAAGGACTCAGCAGTAATATTAATTCGCAGAGTTGGTTGTCTCCCTGGAGACAGGTATATAAACTGCTATAATCTATAGTTTTACTGGTTGCATTAGGCCTGACATCTCAAAGGTTGAATCTAAAATGGCACCGTTTTCCCAATAAAGTGCACTTCTTTTGTCCAGCGTCCATAGGGCAACCCCATAAGGGTCTGTTCAAAAGTAGAACACAATAGGGAAAAGTGTGCTTTTCATACGCATCCAAAGGGTCTTATCGATTACTGGCCATTATATCCTTTTTTCTGTGACTGGAGCATTTTCTCCTTTCATCAAATTAAGTCATTTGAATGCAGAATGTTGTTGTTACAAAGTGTTGCCAATCGTTTCATATATTATGCAGGCCTACTGTGTATAGATCTTGCTCATACATTTTACACGGTCACTGGCTTCCTTCCAAATATGCTTCATGATGGTCATTCAAAACCATATAGGAACGGACAGCTTGCCATAGTGGAGTGGGAAGTCCATGACTTCAGGAACTAACAGTAGCATGTCATATAATACTGAATAAACCACTGAATAAAGGACTAACTGAACGTTGTCTCCTCCCCCAGCCTGCGACCAACTATCTCTGGGGGTGGCGGCCATCTTCGGGCCCTCCCACAGCTCGTCGGCCAATGCGGTCCAGTCCATCTGTAACGCGCTTGGCGTGCCCCACATCCAGACCAAATGGAAGCACCAGGTGTCTGACAACAGGGACTCCTTCTACGTCAGCCTCTACCCAGACTTCTCCTCTCTCAGCCGAGCCATTCTGGACCTGGTTCACTTCTTCAAGTGGAAGACGGTCACCGTTGTCTATGATGACAGCACAGGTAAGACCCCTGGCCACCTACAGTACCTCACACCTTCATGATCAATGACGACAATGCAGCAAGGCTCACACCCTGTCTGTCCACACACTGTGCCTAGAAAGCATAGAAATAGAATGAATAGAACGGGCTTGGAACCACCTCATTGCAGTTCTGTGCCTCATACCTTCACAGTCACAGTGGTCTATGACCACAGAACAGGTTCAGTCACAGTGGTTTATGACCACAGAACAGGTTCAGTCACAGTTGTCTATGACCACAGAACAGGCTCAGTCACTGATCACTTATTGTACTGTACTTCCACCTTCCATCGCCCCTACTTTTTCTCACAGTGATTCCAACAGCTTAGTGAGTTACAGTAGACAGACTATGGTACTGGCCTGGCAGCATAAGGGCTGTGGGTTCGGTACTTGGATGGGCCACATATACTAAATATATGTCCGTCGTTGTCAACAGTTCTGTTCTGCTAAATTACCATATCATAAATTACCATATCAAAAAACCCTTCACCTGTAATATAGACTATGATTATAGTCCTGTACAGTAGAGTAGCCCTGTAGCCCTACCCCCCCTTTCGTCCCCAGATGGCCAGTGTTCCAGTGTTATAACAGCAGGCAGCAAACGTCTCAGCGGGCAGGGTACATGTGCCATATGCCAGGGGTCGGGAGGGAGCCAGCCTCAGGACAGGATGTCTGTGTGTGTGTGCGTCCGTGTGTGTATCCAGGCTCAGGACAGGATGTCTGTGTGTGTGTGTGTGTATCCAGGCTCAGGACAACACTGCCAGGTCTTCACATGCTCTCAGAAACACACTGGGGCTCCATTGGCCAGTATTTTATTACTTAAACCATTTTGCTTTCAATTTAATTCAATTTAAATCTATTTCCCAAAAAACTACAACCAACCAAGCAAAACCAAATAGAAACCAGAGAAGTGTCCAAAACAACTTTTTGGGCAAATGAAAGTTTACAGGTTTCAATATGTTCATCCTGTACCTAATACTTCATATTTTAGATATTGAGAAAGGCATTGCATTGAAATGAATATGCAATGTCTAAATCTGGCTTCTCTACGGCCTCTGCATGATGAATCAACGCTTAGAGACACACAGTCCATCTCAGTATGGAGTTCACAATGCATGCAGACCTATCATCTAATCATGGTAACTTTTCTTCTAGTGATAGGTAGGCCTACATTTGCTCCAGCATAGTCTATGCTACAGTAATATAAAGACTGAATGCGTGTCTAAATTACCCATGTCCACTGGCTTTCGGGGTCACCTTGGTTTTAAATTGTAAAAGTTATTACTTTAATAATTGCAGCTGCAGAGTTTTAAAACAGCCTATCACTCGAATATCATTGCTTTATATCAGTGAACGTGCGAGCACTCTCGCAGACTTTCTCTCCATCAACTCTATCCAAAATAGATAATCCTGTTCTAGATTGATATATTGCCCTATATATAGATGTCCTAGCCTTTCAGATAATATATTCAATGCAGTATTAGCCTTATATTTATTTTATTAATAATGGATGGATTATGCATAATACTCTTCTAATTTATAGCCTCTGTCTCTTGCGCAGTACACAAACACTTGTTCTCCGCTGGCATCTCTCCTTAAACACGCTCCTTAGCTCTTAGAGTCCCATGCAAGACAAGCTAGACTAGAATAGCTTGTTAGACATCATTTTTCTTAGCATTTTTTATACCAATAGACTATACGCTCTTTTTTGCTGAATGTTAAATGCAGCAGCCAATCGAACTCATGGTTAGTTTGAAAGAAGAGAGAAAACACGATGGTCGGCTATAGCATTTATTCATTCAGACCCAGAACCATTCAATCTTCGTGAAGAGAAGTGAAAGCCTTCTGCATCTAAGCCTTCTGCATTATTCAAGGATGTCTTCAGAAGGATGAAGATAAGGACAACAAAACGTATTTCATTTAGCTGTTGAAAGCGAGGCAGGAATGAATCAACAAGAGAGAGAAAGAGTTGGTAGACTAATAACCTTAGGGGAAATATTATGAAAGGTAAATATGTGTCAGCCCACTAATTATACAAAAAGGCCCTATTATATTTCAAAATGTAAATCTAATTCGCTAGACTATACTTGTAACTTTGTAGTAGGCTGCATATGATGCTCCATAATGTATGTTCTCTTCTGCTTTATCATGGTTTGAACGATGTGTGTAATTCCAGTCCATATATTACAGTATAATATAATATTGTGGACTTCAGGAAACAGCAGAGGGAACACCCCCCTATCCACATCGATGGAACAGTAGTGGAGAGGGTAGCAAGTTTTAAGTTCCTCGGCATACACATCACAGACAAACTGAATTGGTCCACTCACACAGACAGCATTGTGAAGAAGGCGCAGCAGCGCCTCTTCAACCTCAGGAGGCTGAAGAAATTCGGCTTGTCACCAAAAGCACTCACAAACTTCTACAGATGCACAATCGAGAGCATCCTGGCGGGCTGTATCACCGCCTGGTACGGCAACTGCTCCGCCCTCAACCGTAAGGCTCTCCAGAGGGTAGTGAGGTCTGCACAACGCATCACCGGGGGCAAACTACCTGCCCTCCAGGACACCTACACCACCCGATGTCACAGGAAGGCCATAAAGATCATCAAGGACATCAACCACCCGAGCCACTGCCTGTTCACCCCGCTATCATCCAGAAGGCGAGGTCAGTACAGGTGCATCAAAGCTGGGACCGAGAGACTGAAAAACAGCTTCTATCTCAAGGCTATCAGACTGTTAAACAGCCACCACTAACATTGAGTGGCTGCTGCCAACACACTGACACTGACTCAACTCCAGCCACTTTAATAATGGTAATTGATGGGAAATTATGTAAATATATCACTAGCCACTTTAAACAATGCTACCTTATATAATGTTACTTACCCTACATTATTCATCTCATATGCATACGTATATACTGTACTCTATATCATCGACTGTATCCTTATGTAATACATGTATCACTAGCCACTTTAACTATGCCACTTTGTTTACATACTCATCTCATATGTATATACTGTACTCGATACCATCTACTGTATCTGCCTATGCTGCTCTGTACCATCACTCATTCATATATCCTTATGTACATATTCTTTATCCCCTCACACTGTGTACAAGACATTAGTCTTGGAATTGTTAGTTAGATTACTTGTTGGTTATTACTGCATTGTCGGAACTAGAAGCACAAGCATTTCGCTACACTCGCATTAACATCTGCTAACCATGTGTATGTGACAAATAACATTTGATTTGATTTGATTTTAATACAGTAATACAGTCCACACTGAAAAAGGTTAGCCTACTGGAGCTAGTTTCATTTATTTACACAATAGAGCGTATAGCTAGCTACATTTATATGGGCTTTTATGTTGTCGTCCATAACCTGCAGTAGACTGTATCATATATGTATTGGATAATGGCACCGTATTTTGGGATTTTTTGGTCTTGTATGTATGGCTTATAAAATGTATGTAATATATGTCTCATCAGGCTCAGGTAGCATCAGGCTCAGGTAGCATCAGGCTCAGGTAGCATCAGGCTCAGGTAGCATCAGGCTCAGGTAGCATCAGGCTCAGGTAGCATCAGGCTCAGGTAGCATCAGGCTTGAAGTTTCATGCCGATCAATGCTCTAATCGAATCCAGACATATTTCTATGCTTTATGATGCTTTTGAAGGACACTTCTGGTTTTGGCGGGAAATACCGGGTTACCAGGGAGAAAAGTGATTCATTTTTGGAATGGAACATTTGTAAAATAACGGGGAAATATTCAACCCTACTGTGTCTGTGCGTGTGTATTTGTGTGTAGGCTTGGCCCCGATTTGTGCTCTCTGTCACCTGGAGCTGCATGGTAAATGGTCCAGGAACACAAGGAAAGCACAAAGGACAATGCCCAAGGACTTGTCAGCCCTTCCCCCTCTGAGGGGCCAAAATGTATCTCTCTGTTACAGTTTCCAGAGGACTGACTATTAAATGTGTGAATAATAATATAGTGTCCATGACTCTGAAAGCGTATGTATGCATGTACTGTATGTATGATCTCTGTGGTAACTTGTTTATCTGTACAGGGCGAACTCTAAATTACTCTATGCTAGGGGATTTTATGGTCCACTCAGGAATGATGTCTTATTTACATTGGTGTCATCCCCCACGCAAGCCTTTAAATACTGTGACACCCTGGTGGTCAGGTTACACTGTAAACTTGGTATCGTTTGATTGGTCAATGTGGATGGTTATGAGTTGAAAGAGTTACACCTTCAGATGTTATCAATGGAATGAAATGCCTTTGTTCTCCCGTCCATGGAGGAAGGTTGTATGATCAATCCTCATTTCCTCGGCTTCTAGGCCTCTGGCCTAATGGGCTTCTCTTTGTTCATGCTTTGTCTTCTAAGTAAACCTTAGGATCTATATGCCTAGAAGTATGCTTTGTTAACATCAGTATTGCCTTGTAGCTTAAGCTTTATTCCTTGTATGTGAATCCATTCATTGTACAATGTTAATTAAATATCTGCCTTTGATATAGAGAAATCTCAGGCTAGTTCTTGTTAGTCAAAGTCAACTTATTGCCTAATGCTTGCTTCTATAATTGAATTATCTTTATGGAGTTAGATATACATTTGAATAGGCTAATTGAATAGTCTTATTACAAGTTGCATGTGAGGTATATATGATACTATTATTACCCCACGACATGTGTGCCCTGCAGGTTCCCTACAGCCCTTGTTCAGTAGGGCTCAGTGTGAGATAGGCATCGTTGGGGAAACATTGATTCTGGCTGATCCCTAACACCCTGTTAATGAAGGTGTTAGGGGATGTAGCAGGTTGACACGGGGTGAGCCAATAGATAGTGAATAAATACATGTGCTCATTGAGCCAAAGGCTGAAGATATCAGGATGAGAAGGAAGGAGACCTGCATGGGATGTTTGGAATGATTCAGGTAATACAATCAAATCAAATCATACTTCATTTGTCACATGCACCAAATACAACAAGTGTAGACCTTGAAATGCTTACTTACAAGCCCTTAACCAACAATGTAGTTCAAGAAGAGTTAAGGAAATATTTACCAAATAAACTAAAGTAAAATAAAATAAAAAGTAACACAATAACATAACAACAACGAGGCTATATACAGGGGGTACCGGTATCGAGTCAGTGTGCGGGGGTACAGGTTAGAGGTCATTTGTACATATAGGTAGGGGTGAAGTGACTATGCATAGATAATAAACAGTGAGTAGCAGCAGTGTACAAAACGAATGTGTGTGTGTGTGAGGGGGGCACCACCTATTATATAGGTCCTGGATGGCAGGAAGCTAGGCCCCAGTGATGTACTGGACCGTACTGACTACCCTCTGTAGCGCCTTACAGTCAGATGCCGAGCAGTTTACATACCAGGCGGTGATGCAACCGGTCCGGATACTCTCAATGGTGCAGCTGTAGAACATTTTGAGGATCTGGGGACCCATGCCAAATCTTTTCAGTCGCGTGCCATCTTCACGACTGTCTTGGTGTGTTTGGACCATGATAGTTCGTTGGTGATGTGGACACCAAGGCACTTGAGACTCTCGACCAGCTCCACTACAGCCCCGTCTGTGTTAATGAGGGTCTGATTGGCCCGCCTTTTCCTGTAGTCCACGATCAGCTCCTTTGTCTTCCTCACATTGAGGGAGAGGTTGTTGTCCTGGCACCACACTGCCAGTTCTCTGACCTCCTCCATATAGGCTGTCTCATCGTTGTCGGTGATCAGGCCTATCACTGTTGTGTCGTGAGCAAACTTAATGATGGTGTTGGAGTCATGTTTGGCCACACAGTCGTGGGTGAAAAGGGAGTACAGGAGGGGCCTAAGTACACACCCCTGAGGTGCCCCTGTATTGAGGATCAGTGTGGCTGACATGTTGCTACCTACCCTTACCACCTGGGGGCGGCCTGTCAGGAAGTCCAGGATCCAGTTGCAGAGAGGAGGTGTTCAGTCCCACAATCCTTATCTTAGTGATGAGCTTCGTGGGCACTATGGTGTTGAACACTGAGCTGTAGTCAATGAACAGCATTCTCACATAGGTGTTATTTTTGTCCAGGTGGAAAAGGGCAGTGTGGAGTGCGATTGATTAATCTTCTATTAAACAGGGGAATGTGTAGGCCTGCTTACTTTGCCTGTTTTTATGTGTGTGAAAACATATTGTCCAACATATTGGATAAGCCCTATATTGCCATGTAATTCTCTCAGAAGGGACTCCTTTATACTAAGCCATGTTTCCTTCACACCCCAATTGCCCTACTGCTGTTGCCCCAGAGTGGAACAGGAAACAGCTTTCTCATTGGGCTGTTTCTCCGTGAACCAGAGAGCATACAAGTAAATCAATACCCACAATGGCCCACTTCTAACAGATCAACTTTGTAATGGTACAAAGGCAATGGCATCTACACTCTGTGTTGTGGTGGTAGTATTCCGAGCCACACATCACAATGTTATGGGAGTCATGTTACACTGGAGTTGTATTGGGTAGTGAGGGAGAGATGGAGACGCTGGGATGCACCATGGTGCAGGGATAGTGTGGTTACTCCTATAAATATTCCCCCCAGTCCCGGCCTCCCTTCCTTCATCGATGGGGGGAGGGAGAGAGTGACAGTTTAATCACCCTGGCTCTATGTTTATGGCCCGGTTTTCTTGACAACATCCTCCGACTGCAACCGACCGACCGTAGAGGTGGTAGACTAGAGGGGTGGTCCCTAAGAGCAAAGAAAGGTTTAACGACCCAACGACCAGCCCCTCCATCCAACACCACTGAATAGCCACTCTATAGCCATCATTCTGTTTTCCTCTATATAGCTGTCAGCAAGGATCCCTTCGAGTATTCCTATGGTTGCATTTTATGACAGAACAAAACAATATATATTTAAAAAAACAACACAACAAAAAACATCATTGAAATGTACCCCGCATGACTCTTCTGAGGAAAAGGTCATTTACTGTGTGTCAAATGGGTGTAATTCTGTTATGGGAGAGGTTTTGACCTGATCTGCCTGACATTTTTTTGTAATTGCGTTAGTTGAAAGGTCGGCCTAAAACCCAGTGTAGCAAAATGTTTACAGAGGAGTGGCTGATTGCCTTGTTTTAATCAAAAAGGGGTTGTTTTATTTAATTCTATTTTTGACAGAATGATTTGGCATTTGAAAAAAATGCATTTCTTATTTGCTAGTCTATTTCTTTGTGTGTTGTGAGTGTCTCCTTGTGTGTGTGCACATACGACCAAGTGTGCGTCCATCCGTGCATGTGTGTGTGTGCAGTGTGTGTGTGTGTGTGTGTGTGTGTGTGTGTTTGCTTAGGCTGAGAGACATTTAAGTGTACTTGAGACTGAGTCAAGTTGAGTGGAAGTGATTGGCTCTAGAGTCCCAGGACCCCTTCAGTAATCTGTTTCAATTTGATGTGTGTGAGTGAAAACACACACCAGCCGCACCAATCCCATCATACGCTCCACTACCACACTGCAGATTGTTGAGAAAGGCCCGCTAACATTCGTTCTACTAAGTGCCATGATAATTCAGCTTTGGCTGCATTGGGATAATCGGTACTGCTGTGATGATGTAGCATGCGAAATGCCATTTTCATAAACGTTGTGATCATTTGGATTTTCCAAGTGATTTTAATCACTTTGGTTGTACTTTTTGCTTCTCTGTTACTGTCTATTGAATTCTGTTGGTCTGGAGAGGTTTTATTTGGTTTTCTCTTAAGTGCTGTATGTTTCATAGTAGGGTCAAAGTACTGTAGTTACTGTAGTTAAAAGGATATCCTCCGAAAATGGGATGTTTTTACAGTGAACAGGAACAATTTAAAAATAGAAATAGACAAAAAATAACTTGTAGCCTACTTTCACATGTATTTGTTTTTGTTAACTTTTAAGATTGTTTTATTGAACCTGTCACATCAGTGTTGTTGGTGACATGCAATGTTAATTAAAGTCCACCAGCTGTTTGGAACTCCGACAAGATGTTATTGTGCAGACTACGCCATGCATAGCAACAGACGACCAGATGTTCCAGGGAACTAACTTTAATGAGTCCACATTGTGTTCTTACAACATGGCCGCCCATCTTCAAACACATAGCAGCTACAGAAGACAGCATCAGTTAGCAGCACATTTCTGGTGTAGTGTCTGTTGCGTCTGTCTAATGATTGGTGTTCCCTGAGGGAAAACTCCTTAAGGCCTTGGTTGTAATGACAGTTGTAATGACAGTTGTAATGACAGTTGTAATGACAGTCATAATGACAGCCATAATGACAGTCATAATGACAGTCGTAATGACAGTCGTAATGACAGTCGTAATGACAGTTGTAATGACAGTTACAATGACAGTTATAATGACAGTTGTAATGACATTTGTAATGATAGTTGTAATGACAGTTATAATGACAGTTGTAATGACAGTTATAATGACAGTTGTAATGACAGTCGTAATGACAGTCGTAATGACAGTCGTAATGACAGTTGTAATGACAGTTACAATGACAGTTACAATGACAGTTACAATGACAGTTGTAATGACAGTTACAATGACGGTTATAATGACAGTTCTAATGACAGTTGTAATGACAGTTGTAATGACAGTCATAATGACAGTCGTAATGACAGTTACAATGACAGTTACAATGACAGTTATAATGACAGTTGTAATGACAGTTGTAATGACAGTCATAATGACAGCCGTAATGACAGTTGTAATGACAGTTGTAATAACAGTTACAATGACAGTTACAATGACAGTTGTAATGACAGTTGTAATGACAGTTACAATGACGGTTATAATGACAGTTGTAATGACAATTGTAATGACAGTTGTAATGACAGTTATAAACTCAATACATAGAATAAAGTGGTCCACACTTTATGAGCAGAGAGGAGACACATGGATGTGTGTATTTCCCACAAAGGGGAATTCTTTCCTTCCATCCTTCCACATTCCGGAACGACTATTTAAACCTTTGACCGGAAACACGGTTTAATCTTTTTTCAATTTGTTCAACAAGTTTAATGGAACATAAATAAGGCTGGCGATGCAGAGAGGGTTACATTAACCTTGACCCGCAGATTGTTGGGGAGACGCGTGACTCACACAGCCATTACTCCACTCACTCTGTCCTCCCGGCCTCCCGCTTCCCATCATGCAACACTCACTGTGCCATAGATAGACCTCCAGGATAATCACACAATAGGCTAAAGTGGCTTCTGAAAACAGGCAAGGAGAGGATGGAATTTTAGACAATTGAGAAAGGTATTTCAACATTAGAGCAAAGGGAAGGAGACAAGGACAGGAAATGAGACCATTAGACTATTGAGATACACGCTATATGTAGTTTAACATTGGTGCAGACAAAGGAAAGGAGACAAGGTCAGGAAACAAGACTATTGAGCTCCACCCTGCTACATCTCTACCTCTGATGGATGATCTGCAATGGAAACTCACCCTATGAGCGGTTCTTCGAGGACGTTTGGAGCGGTATACTTGAGGAGAGGGTTGCTGCTGGTGCGTCTTCACCTAGCTTCACAGGATATTTATCACAGGGCTGTTCTGTTTAACGCTTAGGAGACTCCCAGACGGACCCTAATAAACGCTTTGAGTGGATGAAATATTCATGCAGAGTAAAATATGGATCCTGGGGAAGGCAGTCACAAGGCATTAGACACAGTCAATACAGATCACCACTTCCCTCTCCCTCTCTCCATATTTTTCTCTCCGGATTGCTGTGGTCTCAGGCAGTGTTGGGGTGGTGAAGAGGGGTGAATCTGCCAGGTAGAATAGCACGGGAGACAGCAGAGGAGATAGACAGGGGGAGAGGGTGGAGGGACAGAGGAGATAGACAGGGGGAGAGGGTGGAGAGACAGAGAAGATAGAGAGGAGGGAGAGACAGAGGAGATAGACAGGGGGAGAGAGTGGAGAGACAGAGGAGATAGACAGGGGGAGAGGGTGGAGAGACAGAGGGGGGAGGGAGACAGCAGAGGAGATAGACAGGGGGAGAGGGTGGAGAGAGAAGGGGGAAAGAGGGAGAGAGAGATGGAGAGTGAGCGGGGGAGAGAGAGGTGGAAAGTGTGTGAGAAAGAGGGAGAGGACGAGAGAAAGAGGTACTCTGACATGTTGTTTATGATGTGCGAATGCAGCAGTCGGGGGTGTCAGGGTGGTTTTACCAATGTTAACTAACTAACTGTAAAACACTGAGCGCTGCTCCTGCAGTGGAAAGCTCTTGCAAAACTAAACACCCCAGCCAGATCGGACCACATTCAAACATCGCACACATACACACACACACACATGCACACACACACACTCACATACCTCAGGTTCACTTTTGTCTGAATTCCAAATTTCGACAGAATTGTAGATCGGGATCATAACTCTGTAATTGATTTAAGAACAACCGCTTTTCACAAGCGCCTCCATCTGCTTAACATTCACTGTGATCACCATGGGCCTTTGTGGCCGCCAACAAAGCAGCTATTTAAACTAACTGTGATGGTCAGGTAATGAACATTTTGAAACAAGCTGATGTGCAATGAAGTCTAACTAAGGGTGTTTGTTCAAATTGAGAAGGCCAGCTGTTCTTCTTCTTAGGCTGCGTCTGAAATAGCACCATATTCCTTTTGTAGTGCACTACTTTTGACCAGGGCATGCACTATCGGTGCACTAAGAATAGGTAGCCTATTTCAGTCATAGCCATAGCCTGTAGCCATACAGTAGCTACACTGCATCCTCTCTCTGGCTCATCGTATATATATTCTGCGGTGTTAGTTAATAGTGACCCACAGTGGGCGAGGTCCTCAGCCCTCCATTGTGTCTACTGTGTCCACTTTGTCACGGGCAATGACACATCATCAGCATGCGAGAGGGCGCCACCGTGGGGCATCATCATCAGTGTGCGACAGAGTGTTGTAGTGATTTAATGAAGGCTTGGGAACTGGCTGCTGCTCAACACTCAACAACAAGCTGTGAGCTGAGCTGCGCTGGTGTCCCATGGTGCTGTGCGCTCAAGTAGAAACAGGAAGTAAACAAATAATGCCATGGGCCAACCAGCTGGGGACTGCCTGTATGGCTGCAGGCTGCAGAAAAGAACAGCTACATGGTTGTGACTGTGACTGCGGCAGGTCTATACAGTACTGAACCAGGGAAAAGATTATTGATTGCACTTACAGATGACTGGAAACACTTGTAAGAATTATTCAGCCATAGTGGCTCTCTGTCCTATATCACTATGTAGGAATGTAGATGTTAGCGCAAAGATATGCTAGCTGTTCCCACAGACTTTCAGCCACTGAGCCAGCGAGTATCCATTTAAAAGCATGTATCGACAAAAATATATATATTTTGTAAATCCTGGTTTTTGCGGTGGAAAACATGTAGCAGCGGTGCTAAATGAATATAGGGGAAGCATTGTAGATGAATATAGGAGAAGCATTGTAGGTGAATATTGGGGAAGCATTGTAGATGAATATAGGGGAAGCATTGTAGATTAATCGATAATGAGAGTGAATTCAATGTATCAGTATGATAAAAGTCAGGTGGAGTATTGATAGATGTCTTTTTGGTTTCCTTTTCAAAGAGGAATTCATACTGTTGGGATCCGTTTTCTTCTAGCATCAAGATCTGTGGTACTGGCTCTGGTAAGATACCGTGTGGCGCCAGACAAAACAGAGCTTTGAGAGAAACATAGATGGTGGAGGTAGAACAGGAGGGATACAGACAAATATTAAGAAATTAGGAAGTGGAATGAAATGTGCAATAGTGCAAAGAAGGGAGAGAAATAAAGAGATGGAGGAGGAGGGGGAGGAGGGACGAGGAGGAGGGGGAGGAGGGAAGAGATGCAAGACAAGTTGACAGATGG
>NC_092149.1:20829577-20877077 GCF_045791955.1 Oncorhynchus clarkii lewisi | reverse complement strand
AGAGAATCACTGACATGGTGTCAGCTGGTCCTTTTGTGGCAGGGCTGAAATGCAGTGGAAATGTTTTTTGGAGATTCAGTTAATTTGCATTGCAAAGAGGGACTTTGCAATTAATTGCAATTCATCTGATCACTCTTCGTAACATTCTGGAGTATATGCAAATTGCCATCATAAAGCTGAGGCAGCAGACTTTGTGAAAATTAATATTTGTGTCATTCTCAAAACTTTTGGCCACGACTTTATATCCACGTAGCCAGAGAATAAAGTAGAGTCATCCTCCTCACTCACAGCATAACCTTTCTATCCCTGATGAGAGTGTATCCTGGCCTTTAGGTCTGCTTAATTGCCATCATTAGTAAGTAATGTGAGCCCTCACTGTTGAAAGGCAAATGGATAGATGGATGGATGGATAGAGGGGAGGGAGATATGCAGGGATGGAGGGATAGATGGAGGAAGAGATGGTTACACCAGGCTTAGAGGAGAGTGGATGTGAGGTTTATATATTTTATACGCAGAAACACACATAACTCTGTAACATACACACGCAGGCACACGTGCACATACACACACACCACACACACACACACATGCACAATGTATACTGTAGATTCATACATTCATA
The DNA here is from genome assembly GCF_045791955.1 of Oncorhynchus clarkii lewisi. Taxonomy (NCBI): domain Eukaryota; kingdom Metazoa; phylum Chordata; class Actinopteri; order Salmoniformes; family Salmonidae; genus Oncorhynchus; species Oncorhynchus clarkii. Next base: position 20,876,455 of record NC_092149.1, on the reverse strand, counting down.
CATTCAGCATTCACGCATTCACTCTCTCCCTCTCTATCTCTCTCCCGCTCTCTCTCTCTCTCTCTCTCTCACCCAACACACACTCCCTCTCTCTCTCTCTCTCTCTCTCTCTCTCTCTCTCTCTCTCTCTCACACTCCCCCTCTCTCTCTCACTCTCTCACACACTCCCTCTCTCTCTCTCTCTCTCGGTCTCTCTCTCTCTCGGTCTCTCTCTCTCTCTCTCTCTCGCTCTCTCTCTCTCTCTCTCTCTCTCTCTCTCTCTCTCTCGGTCTCTCTCTCTCTCTCTCTCTCGGTCTCTCTCTCTCTCTCTCTCTCTCTCTCTCTCTCACACACATACACTCCCTCTCTCTCTCTCTCTCTCTCGGTCTCTCTCTCTCTCTCGGTCTCTCTCTCGGTCTCTCTCTCTCTCTCTCTCTCTCTCTCTCTCTCTCTCTCTCTCTCTCTCTCTCTCCAGGCTCTTGCTATGGGGATGATGACAGAGTACTATCACTACATCTTCACCACACTGGTAAGTAAAGTACAGCCATATGTTCCACTGCCCGCCTAACTTGTCTAACTTTTGTATCCATCTGGAAACTTCTGACACAGTGAAGGTGTGAGCAAAACAGAGGCAGTCTTCAATCTTCATGTTTTCCCTCAAACTGACTAACAGCCAATCAAAAGTAAAGCAACAATTTATTTTATGTCTTAGGTGTGAGAAAGAAAGTGGTATCAGAATGACCTAGCTCATGCGCTGTGATGATTGAGGGCAACAAGATCATTGAATGTGAAAGTGAATGACAGCTTCCATATTCTTCCCTGGAGGAGAACAGGGAAATGCGGCAGAGAGGAGTGTCAACTTTCGTTCCTCTCTTGAAAGAGAGAGAGATAGAGACAGAGAGAGAGATAGAGAGAGGGGGGGGGTCAGATAGCTGTTCAGTTCTGACACCCCATGGTTGTGTAACTGACATGGCCCTTGGCCTACTTCAGAGGGCTGCTCTATTTCTCTCTTTCTGCAGAGATTATCACACACACACACACACACACACACACACACACACACACACACACACACACACACACACACACACACACACACACACACACACACACACACACACACACACACACACACACACACACACACTCTACATTATCTCTGACTCCCTCTCTCTCTCTCTCTCTCTCTCTTATACTCACTCCCTGTGGAGTTGTCAGGTCAGAAACATAATTCAAGTCCTACTCCTATTAAAGCCATATCTCATTCATCTAACAGTAGTTAGAGTTAAGTTCAAAACACTCCTGCCCCCTCCCCCAGCCAGAATATTCAAATCCTTTGAACTAAAACCTTCCATTTCTTCGCTGCCAGAGCTTTTCATCAAGAAAAAAATACATCCTTCCATTTAAATGTTTGAAATGAAAGATCTAAATGTCCACATTCTCTTTATAGAAGCCATTCAGTGTATCACAATGAACGCAATTAAGTCTGGCGAAGCCATTTGCAGGATGTATGAAATGAGAAAAATGAACATGAGTGAAGATGAGGAGTTTGGGAGGGACCGAGGAGACGGAACACACCGGAGGACGTTCGAACATGTTCCAATGTTGAGTTTGGCAGAGAGGGGACGCAGTGCTGAGAGCTTAATTCTCCCACCAGAGTGAACAACCCATCCACATCGATGAACACATATGGCAGCCATTTTCTGCCAGATTGGACTTTATACTCCAGTGTTAGCTCCAGCAGAGGACAGCCCTCAGACACCACACATTAACTCACATTGCTACCATGTCCTTGCATATTCACAATCAGCATTCCTATTTAATTGTTAGTCTATACTTAATCCTTTTTGCTCTTAGGGGAGAAAATGGCTTTGTTTTGCTTTGTTTATAACACAGTTATAACCTCTCTTTAGCATATTACATATATGTATGTTCTTTTCCTACTTTCCTGACTCTTAACTCTTGCCTGTCAGGACCTGTTTGCGCTGGACGTGGAGGCCTACCGTTACAGTGGGGTGAACATGACTGGCTTTAGGATCCTGAATACGGAGAACAGCCAAGTGGCCTCCATCATAGAGAAGTGGTCCATGGAACGCCTGCAGGCCCCGCCCAAACCTGACTCTGGCCTACTGGACGGCTTCATGACGGTGAGTCATCACTACAGCTACTGTATGGGGCCAATCGGAAATAGCCCCCTATTTACTAACCCCTATTCCCTATAGCCTTTCGTCCATTTCGGACACAGAAGCTACTATGATTGGGCTATTAGTCTATAGCCCTTTGTTGCTCTAATCTTCTGAAAAGTTCTTAATATTATCATTATGGAATAGAGACTTATGCTGGACGTGTTACTGCTGTGTGGCAGAGAAATCCATTCCACCATTAGATTGTTTCCTAGATATTTTAAATATCACATTAGACATTTGATGGAGTAAGGCAGGAATGTTGTTTGGACGTAGACTATGCTTTCTCTGTGTGTGAGTGTTGCTAATGCATTAGCTGTGAGTGAAACAGCCATGTTGTGAGCATCGCCTTCCTGTGAACATCCGGCCTGTCCCAGAGGACTGAAACACACAACCTCCTGGGTCCCTGGGCTCTGAGCCCTGTGTGATAACGTGGCTCCTGTTGCATTGATCCAACCCCGCTCTGATAACAGCACACAGCCAGTAATGACTGTTCTACAGCAGTCCTGCTACACCGCTACTCTCTCTTACCTGGGAGCATTGCCAAAATATGAACTCACCAGAGACAAGGAGAGAGTGAGGACAGGGAGGGCGAGAGAGCGAGCGTGAGAGAGATGGAGAGAAAGGGAGAGAGATGACTGTAATTAGGGTTCCAGATTCATTCCAAAACAACTGATAAGGTGCTAAAAGTGTCATATTCCAGTTGGAGGGAAGCGGATGCTGGCTGGGGGTTGAAAGCTGTGGCTTGCCACTGGAGGATAGAGAGCTTCCTTTAAGGTTCAAGGAACCTTGCTGAGGAGTTAGTTCCAGGGTTGTACTGTATCTTAGACCGGTTTGCCTCTTTGTAACAGTCTTCTGTTGGATTAGTGGGTCAGTTGGTGGTGCTTCTCTCTGGAGGCCTCCAATAGACTGGGGGCAGTTGATGTATTTCTCTGACACATAGTCAATTGAAACCTAAGGAATCAACTGACTTGGTGCTTCGCCCTCCACACGCATGTACATAAATTAGCTCTCTCAGATCAATAGGTCTTCACTCCACTATATGTGGTGGCAAGGACAACTGCAAAGCCCTCTATCAGCTGTTTGTGTTCCCATCTGTTCCTTATGTAGTCTATAAGGCTGGATGAGTATTACTTCATAAGACTGTTGTTTTTGGATCAGAGGCATCAGAAGATTTATTCCAGGGGAGGACAGTGCTCTGACCCTGCTCATCAGGGAAGTAATGGCATAGTTGGAAGGCGGAGATTGATTCATTAGACAAATGGCAATCAGTCAGCAGCTAATGCATATTGACATGGCGAAAGGTTCCGTAAACGTTTGATTAACGGCTTCATTTGTGAGCTGTATTTACAGTCTTGTGTCCTTAAGTACTGAACCGCTGATGTAATTTATGGACTGGCGGTCGTGACAGATTACACCCAGAGCAATACAAAGACTCAGCTATTTTTATACAGCTCTTTGTTTTGGGCCCACCGCTTTCAAAGAGTATTGTTTGAAACACTATGGAAATGTTGTGTGTTTCTTTGTGTGTGTGTGTGTGTGTGTGTGTGTGTGTGTGTGTGTGTGTGTGTGTGTGTGTGTGTGTGTGTGTGTGTTTGTGTGTGGATGGATCTTTTTTTTTTCTACTAATGATGTTGGAAAGAATGGAGAGTAGATGGAGAACAGGCACAATCATATCCAGCAAAAAGGTGTGAAGAGGTAGACAAATCCTGGTCCAGGCACCAGATTTGTTAAAACAACTTTAAACACTTTAGATGTGACTTTTCTGTGTGATTTAATCCCTGTTCCTCTCCTACTGTTTGATCTGCAGAACAGAGCACTCTGAGAGATTAGAGAGAGGTGACCCTCTCTCCTCTTCCTAGCTTGGCTACAGTCTTGTTATTTCGGCTTAAATTGATCTCGGTGCCTGCCTTATTTGGCTGTGACTCACGAAAGATTCCTGTCGCCTGTAAAACCTCAGAAACAAACCCCAGTGCCAAAGAGGATAATGATTAAACCCCAGGATGTTTTTTTTTCCATCTCTTTTTTTCTAGATTTGTTTGTGTGCTGCAATGCTGAATGGTAAAGCTTAATTCTGCACCTCATTTCTTTATGCTACAATTAATCTTCCTTTGGAGAAGGAAGTCCTGCCCTGTCACGGCTTAACACACATAATGAAAATGACCTAACAAGCCCTACAGGCTCATTAGCATAATTCCTCCTGCTTGCTAATTGCTTTAGCTTCTGTCTGTTTCACTCTGAGACTAGGCTAATCTCAAGGAGATTCCAAAAACTCCCAGGCATGACCATACATCCTAAAATGTATCTCCCTGTCTTGAGTTGGAGAGGGGAGGCATTGCTTTTTAACCAGCTCTCTCTTTGGGTCAGGGCAGATACCTAACCCCACGATTTGAATGTTGTTGTCCGCTGTTTTGTTTATGTCAGGAATTTGAGGATAAAATGGTGTTCATGTAATGGAAACCTAGCAACCACACCATCTGTAATCATACCAATACTTTCCCATGAAGAACGATAGACATAGATCCAGGGCAAATTCAAATGGACACATCTGTGCTACTGGGTGGGTTGCCATTTTGTGATTTGCATCTAGGCTATCATTACATGTCCGGCTATGGGAAATACTTCTCAATAACAGCAGTCAAACACGTGGAATCACATTACTCAACCATCACTCAAACAGCCACATACATCATATAGCAGACTGAAAGACTGGCAGAAACTCTTCCAGATGTGAAGAATGAAACAGACATAGATAGAATATCGAGACAGAGAGAAAGAGACCGGTTGAATGGAGTAGGAGAAAGATTGAGAAAACGGAGGAGAGGGAGAAAGAGAGGGAGGGAGGGGGAGAGGGAGGGAGGGAGGGGGAGAGGGAGAGAGAGAGAGAGAGAGAGAGAATAGTGAGGAGAGATTGAGAGATGAATTATTCTGTGCTCTCTTAGCTGTCCCCTCGGCTCAGCGCCTTCTCCTGATCGACCTGTCCATCATGCCGTCACCATGGCGTCTCCTGGGTGATCTCCCTGAGTGGCAGCAAGGGGCGGAGAACATGGCTGCTGCCTGCCGGAGAGGGGGAGCTGACCCTAGCCAGCTAACAGGCTGCTGGACAAGCCCTGAACACACCTGAACAGCCCTGGACAGACCTGGCCAGCAGGGTCAGGCCCCAATATCTTCCGACAGATGGCATCATTCTAACGTGACATGTGTTGCCATCGCTCTATCTGCAAACTTAATATGTGTAAATATTTGTATGAACATAACAAGATTCAACAACTGAGCCATAAACTGAACAAGTTCCACAGACATGTGACTAACAGAAATTAAATATTGTGTTCAAAATCAAAAGTAACAGTCAGTATCTGGTGTGGCCACCAGCTGCATTAAGTACTGCAGTGCATCTCCTCCTCATGGACTGAACCAGATTTGCAAATTCTTGCTGTGATATGTTACCTGCAAGTTTACTGACATTTATGGGGAGAATGGCCCTAGCCCTCACCCTCCCATCCAACAGGTCCCAAACGTGCTCAATGGGATTGAGATCCGGGCTATTCGCTGGCCGTGGCAGAACACTGACATTCCTGTCTTGCAGGAAGTCACGCACAGAACGAGTAGTATGGCTGGTGCCATTGTCATGCTGGAGGGTCATGTCAGGATGAGCCTGCAGGAAGGTTACCACATGAGGGAGGAGGATGTCTTCCCTGTAACACACAGCGTTGAGATTGCCTGCAATGACAAAAAGCTCAGTCCGATGATGCTGTGACACACCGCCCCAGACCATGACCATCCACCTCCAAATCGATCCCGCTCCAGAGTACAGGCCTCTGTGTAACGCTCATTCCTTCGACGATAAACACGAATCTGACCATCACCCCTGGTGAGACAAAACTGCGACTCGTCAGTGAAGAGCACTTTTTTCCAGTTCTGTCTGGTCCTGCAATGGTGGTTTGAGCCCATAGGCGACGTTGTTGCCATTGATGTCTGGTGAGGACCTGCCTTACAACAGGACTACAAGCCCTCAGTCCAGCCTCTCTCAGCCTATTGCGGACAGTCTGAGCACTGATGGAAGGATTGTGCGTTCCTGGTGTAACTCATGCAGTTGTTGTTGCCATCCTGTACCTGTCCCACAGGTGTGATGTTCGGATGTACCGATCCTGTGCAGGTGTTGTTACATGTGGTCTGCCACTGCGAAGATGATCAGCTATCGGACCTGTCTCCCTGTAGCGCTGTCTTAGGCGTCTCACAGTACGGACTTTGAAATGTATTGCCCTGGCCACATCTACAGGGCCTCCTTGCAGCATGTCTTAAGCACGTTCACGCAGATGAGCAGGGCAGATGAGCAGGGACCCTGGGCATCTTTCTTTTGGTGTTTTTCAGAGTCAGTAGAAAGGCCTCTTTAGTGTCCCAAGTTTTCATAACTGTGACCTTAATTGCCTACCATCTGTAAACTGTTAGTGTCTTAATGACAGTTCCACAGGTGCATGTTCATTAATTGTTTATGGTTCATTGAAGCATGGGTAACAGTGTTTAAATCCTTTACAATGAAGATCTGTGAAGTAATTTGGATTTTTACGAATGATCTTTGAAAGACAGGGTCCTGAAAAAGGGACGTTTTTTTTGCTGAGTTTATATGGGAGGGAGCGATATTTCTTTACCAGATATTGGCATCCTCTTCGGTCTTGGTTTTGTGATGAACCCCATTTGAACCCCATTTCTGCACCCCACAGATGAAGCTCCTCTATCTAAGCTGTGGCCGTCTGCCTCTCTCTGTATTTCAGGCCAGCTCGCTCTTTTTGTGGCTGAGGGTCTTAGATTTAGGATTTGGCGCTGCATCTGTCCACATGCGGGGAGAGGAATTTGGAAGTGGAGTATGCGGGGGCATTATTCGGTCAGCTGGTTGGCATGTGTGGTAGCTGGCAGAGACAAGCAGTGCCCCCCTCTTATCACAAGGCCAGAGCCTCTACTGCCACTGAGATGACCCAAAGCTAGACCAGTCTCATCCTTTATCCCATTCAATACCTCTGCAAAGCACACACTGTGTGGTTTTAGGTCTTCCTATTGGATTAACGTTTGACAAGATTTTAATATTTTATACCACAACATTTATTGAAACATCTTGAATCTAATTGGTTACAAATCCTATTCTTTAGTCCAATCAGTGGAAGCAGACTATAGCCCAGTTGAAACTATAAATACAGAGTATGTGTGTCCATTTTGTGTTCTGGATGAGCTGCTGTCATTTGTTGTTGGCACTGTATTGGCTGTCTGTAGCATACTGATGGTGTGTGGGTGTGGGTGTGGGTGTGTGTGTGTGGGTGTGTGTGTGTGTGTGTGTGTGTGTGTGTGTGTGTGTGTGTGTGTGTGTGTGTGTGTGTGTGTGTGTGTGTGTGTGTGTGTGTGTGTGTGTGTGTGTGTGTATGTGTATGTGTAGTGGGTGTGTATTTGTGTGGAAGCGTAGCCGGTGTCACATGCAGTGTTCACAGACACACAGGGCTGCATTAATAACTATGTGCCCCACGGTATCCCCGCCAGGTACCAGCATAGATAGGTGACCCTGGAGATGGGTTACTGCGGAAACTGAGTGATAATCGAGATTTTGGAAAAAGAGCGTTGGGCCAGTAACCGTTCTGCCCTTGAGCAAGGCAGTAAACCCCTGACAGCGTATTAAGGCAGCCCCCCGCACTTCTCTGATTCAGAGGGGTTGGGTTAAATGTGAAAGACACACACAACTGACTAGGTCTCCTCTCCTCCAGGGACTGCTGCCAGCTCCACATACAGTGCCTTGCGAAAGTATTCGGCCCCCTTGAACTTTGCGACCTTTTGCCACATTTCAGGCTTCAAACATAAAGATATAAAACTGTATTTTTTTGTGAAGAATCAACAACAAGTGGGACACAATCATGAAGTGGAACGACATTTATTGGATATTTCAAACTTTTTTAACAAATCAAAAACTGAAAAATTGGGCGTGCAAAATTATTCCGCCCCTTTACTTTCAGTGCAGCAAACTCTCTCCAGAAGTTCAGTGAGGATCTCTGAATGATCCAATGTTGACCTAAATGACTAATGATGATAAATACAATCCACCTGTGTGTAATCAAGTCTCCGTATAAATGCACCTGCACTGTGATAGTCTCAGAGGTCCGTTAAAAGCGCAGAGAGCATCATGAAGAACAAGGAACACACCAGGCAGGTCCGAGATACTGTTGTGAAGAAGTTTAAAGCCGGATTTGGATACAAAATATTTCCCAAGCTTTAAACATCCCAAGGAGCACTGTGCAAGCGATAATATTGAAATGGAAGGAGTATCAGACCACTGCAAATCTACCAAGACCTGGCCGTCCCTCTACACTTTCAGCTCATACAAGGAGAAGACTGATCAGAGATGCAGCCAAGAGGCCCATGATCACTCTGGATGAACTGCAGAGATCTACAGCTGAGGTGGGAGACTCTGTCCATAGGACAACAATCAGTATATTGCACAAATCTGGCCTTTATGGAAGAGTGGCAAGAAGAAAGCCATTTCTTAAAGATATCCATAAAAAGTGTTGTTTAAAGTTTGCCACAAGCCACCTGGGAGACACACCAAACATGTGGAAGAAGGTGCTCTGGTCAGATGAAACCAAAATGTAACTTTTTGGCAACAATGCAAAACGTTATGTTTGGCGTAAAAGCAACACAGCTCATCACCCTGAACACACCATCCCCACTGTCAAACATGGTGGTGGCAGCATCATGGTTTGGGCCTGCTTTTCTTCAGCAGGGACAGGGAAGATGGTTAAAATTGATGGGAAGATGGATGGAGCCAAATACAGGACCATTCTGGAAGAAAACCTGATGGAGTCTGCAAAAGACCTGAGACTGGGACGGAGATTTGTCTTCCAACAAGACAATGATCCAAAACATAAAGCAAAATCTACAATGGAATGGTTCAAAAATAAACATATCCAGGTGTTAGAATGGCCAAGTCAAAGTCCAGACCTGAATCCAATCGAGAATCTGTGGAAAGAACTGAAAACTGCTGTTCACAAATGCTCTCCATCCAATCTCACTGAGCTCGAGCTGTTTTGCAAGGAGGAATGGGAAAAAATGTCAGTCTCTCGATGTGCAAAAGTGATAGAGACATACCCCAAGCGACTTACAGCTGTAATCGCAGCAAAAGGTGGCGCTACAAAGTATTAACTTAAGGGGGCTGAATAATTTTGCACGCCCAATTTTTCAGTTTTTGATTTGTTAAAAAAGTTTGAAATATCCAATAAATGTCGTTCCACTTCATGATTGTGTCCCACTTGTTGTTGATTCTTCACAAAAAAAATACAGTTTTATATCTTTATGTTTGAAGCCTGAAATGTGGCAAAAGGTCGCAAAGTTCAAGGGGGCCGAATACTTTCGCAAGGCACTGTATCATCCCACTGTTCCCCTGAGAGCTATGAGCCATGTTACTCTCTCCCACTATCAAGCTTCTACTCTCAGTCTGATCCATGTGAAATATCTCGATGTTGAGGATCTGACTCTATATCTAACTCTTATAATCCCCCCCCCCCCCCCCCCCTATACACTGAGTGTAGAAAACATTAGGAACACTTTCTTAATATTGAGTTGCACCCCCTTTTGCCCTCAGAACAGCCTCAATTCATCGGGGCATGGACCATTCTTGATACACATGGGAAAATGAGCAGCGTTGAAGTTCTTGACACACTCAAATAGGTGCATCTGGCACCTACTACCATACCCCGTTCAAAGGCACTTTTTGGCACACCAATCCCTTTAGCGGGATCAGTTTCGTCAATATCCGGTGAATTGTAGAGCGCCAAATTCAACTTAAATTCCTAAAAATATTTACATTTCATGAAATCACAAGTGCAATATACCAAAACACAGCTTAGCTTGTTGTTAATCCACCTGGCGTGTCAGATTTCAAAAAAGCTTTACGGTGAAAGCAAACCATGCAATTATGTGAGGACAACTTTCAGCAGACAAAACATTACAAACAGCTAGCAGCAAAGTAGATTGGTCAGAAAAGCAATAAAATTAATCGCTTACCTTTGATGATCTTCGTAGGTTTGCACTCACGAGACTCCCACACAATAAGGTGATTCCCACACATTCCCACACCCAAGAGACTCCCACACATTAAATGTTTGTTTTGTTCCATAAAGATTCTCTTTATATCAAAAAAACTCCATTTGGTTGGCGCGTTTTGTTTAGTAATCCACAGGCTCGCGCAGTTCACGACAGGCAGACGAAAATTCCAAATAGTATCCGTAAAGTTTGTAGAAAGATGTCAAACGTTTTTTATAATCAATCCTCAGGTTGTTTTTACAATAAATAATCGATAATATTTCAACCGGACGTTAGCCTTTTCAATAGGAGAGAGAGAGAGAAAAGGTTTCTCGCGCATGCACAAATCTGGGGACACCTAGTTATCCACTGACGCGGTGTGATTATTCTCGCAAATTTTTCAGAATAAAAGCCTGAAACTATGTCTCAAAATTGTTCACACCCTGTGGAAGCCATAGGGAAAGGAATCTGGTTGATACCCCTTTAAATGGAGGATAGGCATGCAATGGAACAGAGTAGTTTCAGAAAAACAGCACTTCCTGGTTGGATTTTCCTCAGGTTTTCGCCTGCAATATCAGTTATGTTATACTCACAGACAATATTTTTAACAGTTTTGGAAACTTAAGAGTGTTTTCTATCCTAATCTGCTAATTATATGCATATTCTAGCTTCTGGGCCTGAGAAATAGGCAGTTTACTTTGGGAACGTTTTTTATCCGAACATCAAAATACTGCACCCTTGCTTCAAGAGGTTAAATCTTTTGTCCTCCCCATTCACCCTCTGAATGGCACACATACACAATCCATGTCTCAATTGTCTCAAGGATCCTTCCCCTCCTTTCCTTTACTAATACTCCCACTCCTTTCCTCATCCTCTCTCTCCTTTCCTCATCCTCATTCTCCTTTCATCATCCTTCCTCTCCTTTCCTCATCCCCCCCCTCCTTTCCTCTTCCTCATCTTCCCTCTCCTTTCCTCATCCTTCCACTCCTTTCCTCATCCTCATCTTCCCTCTCCTTTCCTCATCCTTCCACTCCTTTCCTCATCCTCATCTTCCCTCTCATTTCCTCATCCTTCCCCTCCTTTCCTCATCCTCATCTTCCCTCTCCTTTCCTCATCCTCATTCCTTCCTCTCCTTTCCTCATCCTTCACATCCTTTCCTCATCCTCCCTCTTCTTTCCTCATCCTCCCGCTCCTTTCCTCATCCTCCCTCTCATTTTCTCATCCTCATCCTCCCTCTCCTTTCCTGATCCTCCCTCTCCTTTCCTCATCCTCCCTCTCATTTCCTCATCCTCATCTTCCCCCTCTTTTCCTCATCCTCTCCTTTCCTCATCCCCCCCTCTCCTTTCCTCATCCTCCCTCTCCTTTCCTCATCCTCCCTCTCATTTCTTCATCCTCATCTTCCCTCTCCTTTCCTCATCCTCCCTCACCTTTCCTCATCCTCCCGCTCCTTTCCTCATCCTCCCCCTCCTTTCCTCATCCTCCCACTCCTTTCCTCATCCTTCCACTCCTTTCCTCATCCTCATCTTCCCTCTCATTTCCTCATCCTTCCCCTCCTTTCCTCATCCTCCCTCTCCTTTCCTCATCCTCCCTCTTCTTTCCTGATCCTCCCTCTCATTCCCTCACCTTTCCTCATCCTTCCTCTCCTTTCCTCATCCCCCCTCTCCTTTCCTCATCCTCCCTCTCATTTCCTCATCCTTATCTTCCCTCTCCTCCCCCCCCCCACCTTTCCTCATCCTCCCGCTCCTTTCCTCATCCTCCCTCTCCTTTTTTCATCCTCCCTGTCATTTTCTCATCATCCTTCTCTTTTTCAATACTTCTCTGTCTTTTGAGTGTTTCTGGGAGTGACGTTGCATCTGTAATGAGCTGACGGTCTCAGCCCGGCTCAACTCCAGTCAGCGTCACGAGCCATCATTAGATCAGTTACCCACAGTGCACTGCTCCCAGCCATGTGCTGCTCTGGCTACCCACCCTGATTAAACACAGCGACAGTGGCAGATCTCTATCCTAAAGTTCTTTCCTTCCTCTGCCTGCCAGAGTTACTGTAGATCCAACACTGACGAGTGCTCAGAGAGAGGTGGGTTACGGAAAAGAGAGAGAGAAGGAAAAGAGGAAAGAGAGAGGGAGAGGGAGAAAGAAAGAGTGACAGGGAAGAAGATATATATTTATATATATAGAAATAGTATGGAAAAGTAAAAAAATATATAGAAAAAGGAATAAATACACAGTGAATAACAATAGCTTGTCTATACACAGAGAAAGTAAGAGAGATAGCGAGAGAGAGAAAGAAAGTCAGAAGATGGGTGAAAGGAACGCTGGAGAAAAAGCAACGATTGACATTTGTGTTTTTTCATCAGAAATGATTACTTATGGCTAAAGTCATGTAGGTAAAATATTTATGTTCACAGATATTTTATTCATAGATTTTAGATGTGTATTAAAATGTGTTTTTTTCGAATGTTTGGACAGTTTGTATCCTGTATATTTGACTGTGATAGGTGGTCTCACCTAGCTATCTTAAGATCAAAGTCGCTCTGGATAAGAGCATCTGCTAAATGAAAGTTTGGGGTCACTTAGAAATGTCCTTGTTTTTGTAAGAAAAGCCATTTTTTGCCCATTAAAATAACATCAAATTGATCAGAAATACAGCGTAGACATTGTTAATGTTGTAAATTACTATTTCTTTATGGAATATCTACATAGGTGTACAGAGGCCCATTATCAGCAACCATCACTCCTGTGTTCCAATGGCACGTTGTATTAGCCAGTCCAAGTTTATCATTTTAAAAGGCTAATTGATCATTAGAAAACCATTTTGCAATTATGTTAGCACAGCTGGAAACTGCAATAAAACTGGCCTTCTTTAGACTAGCTTATATCTGGAGCATCAGTATTTGTGGGTTCGATTACAGGCTCAAAATGGCCGGAAACAAAGAAGTTTCTTCTGAAACTCGTCAGTCTATTCTTGTTCTGAGAAATTAAGGCTATTCCATGCGATACATTTCCAAGAAACTGAGGATCTCGTACAACGCTGTGTACTATTCCCTTCACAGAACAGCGCAAACGGGCTCTAACCAGAATAGAAAGAGGAGTGGGAGGCGTGGGAGGAGTGGGAACTGAGCAAGAGGACAAGTACATTAGAGTGTCTAGTTTGAGAAACAGATGCCTCACAAGTCCTCAACTGGCAGCTTCATTAAATAGCACCCACAAAACCCCAGTCTCAACGTCAACAGTGAAGAGGCAACTCTGGGATACTGGCCTTCTAGGCAGAGTTCCTCTGTCCAGTGTCTGTGTTCTTTTGTCCATCTTAATCTTTTCGTTTTATTGGCCAGTCTGAGATGTGGCTTTTTCTTTGCAACTCTGCCTAGAAGGCCAGCATCCCGGAGTTACCTCTTCACTGTTGACATTGAGACTGGTGTTTTGCGGATACTATTTAATGAAGATATAGATCTCATGTTACAGTATTGATTATTTTTTAAATTTTTAATATTGATGTTACAAATGTGTCATTTGTACAGTTCTTTATAAAAATGTAGCTATTTCTAACGTTTGACTGTGTAAAGCCTACTGTAGCAGTACTTGTTATTTCTCTGAGCGGATATATAGCGTTTTGCAAAAACACTTAATTTTAATCTCTGAAATGAACCCATCAAGTGATAGGTTTCAAACAAATATATATCGGTCATTGAAAAACCCCATGCCACGATAGTGAAAAAACACACCAATCTCTTTCATAAGTTCTTTAATCAATTAAAGCAAATTTACCAACATTTCTGAAAATGTATATATAGTGTTTTGCAAAGAAACTCTTCAAGTATAGCTCAAGGCTACAGCCAGCGTCATAACAGGGCTTTATAACAGAGAGAGACAGTGGCAGGTAAAGGGATTCACCTTTCCTCCTCTGCAGAATGACCTCAATGTATTGATGCACTCAAAGCAAGCCCAGTAGAGTCTTGAATCCTGATATATACTAACCTTTGTTGAAGGTCATTGTAAACAACAAGACATGTCGTATGCCTATCATCTCAGACGTTATTCAAATTTCAAACATGTTCTCACATTCCATGTTTGGTATTTTAAACATTACACTGAAATTGCTGCTCGTATCATTTTACATATATTTTAGCCACATCCTGTATAACCGATGCTCATTATAAACATACATATTAAACTGTAGCTCCGCTCAGAGAGCACTTGGAGCAGATTCCTCTTTTTGCTCATTATCTATCGTTGCTGGGGAAACCACCAGATTCAGTTGAGTGTTTAAGGCTATTATTTCTCCTGATGCTGTGTCTTAGTCACACCACGCTGCATTCTGCTAGTTAAGCACTCTGGTTCTGCACACGCACACACACGCACACACACACACACACACACACACACACACACACACACACACACACACACACACACACACACACACACACACACACACACACGGTATAGCTCTCTGCTCTGCTCTGAGGCTTCATGTCTGTAGTCTGCAGCAGACCCTATTCAAGGCTGGCCTGGGCAGCATTTGTATGCCTGACAGAGTGGGGCTCTTTTTAATTGGAATAGCTCCTCTTAAAGACTTAAAACCTCATTTATGTTCCTGAGAGTTGAGATCAAATGGTACGCAGGAGGGAGGAGGGGGTGAGAGGGGGTGTAGGGGGGGGATCACAGGGGGTTGGCTATATGTCAAGTCCACTGGGGTGGAGAAGGGAGGCTAAACCCCAATCTCTTTATCACTGTAGTACTGTAACCACATTGGACCTCAGAAACCAACATCTCACTACACCCACACTATGATTGTGGCACCCCCTTTACTGCACTGGACTGTCAGAACTAATCTAACTCACATAATCTGAACAGTTGTAACTCACACAGGGTTTATGGTAATAATGAGCTATATAGATAACACAGATTTTGATATCAAACTAATCTAGTTCTCACACAATAATACACGTTCAAGTGGCCACTCTCGTCAGTACCCACAACGTTCTCTCAGTATTACCCATGATGCAGTGTTTTGTTGTTCAGGGATGTAATGTCGCTGTGAGCCATGGGTGAGTCAGGTATAAACCTGCAGCTGCTCAGACATGTACACACACACATGCACATAAACACACATGCACGTACAAAGAGAGCTCAAAAACAAGGCCTCTGGGCTACCTTCCAAAAAGACATCAAGAAAGCCAAAGGGAATCTGATGGCATGGCCTCACTTTGAGTCTTTTCTTACCTCTCATCAGACAGCTGCTCACAGGGCTTCTGTAGGTGTTATCGAGCAGAGAAATTATTATTCTATTCAATCCCTTACTTCCAGGATTATAGGCAGGGCCTGGAGGACATTTTCTTAGTTGTATGGATTAATTATATTCAACACAAGGTCACAGTCATTAGAATACAGTAACGGGTGATGAGTCACCATGATAAACATCATGCAAAATTGAATAAGAAAATATAACACCACAGTCCTAGCATTGTGATGGATATTATCCAATTCACAATTATTCTGCCAATAATACCAAGAATGTGTAAAGAAGTGCTGCAAATGTACTGTTAGGCTCACAATGACTGACTCAAAAGAGCTGGAGGTTTAGAATAGACTGTCTATTCAAAATCCTCGTCCAAATCCCCCTAACAACACATCTCACGCACACCAAGCTAACATTAGACATCTGTTATGTAAATGAAAGTTCACTTAGATAATAACACTACCCTATGGACTGTGGCCAAACCGATGGCCTGTCCAATACAACAGCTGTGTAACGGCTGTTGGTGGAAGAAGGTGAGGACCAAGGTGCAGCGTTGTACGTGTCCATGGTTTTTATTATAACCCAACACTAGAACCAAAATGATCAAAGCAGCACAAACGAAACAGTTCTATCTGGTGCAGACACACAAAGCAGAAAACAACCACCCACAAAACCCATGTGGGAAAAGCTACCTAAGTAGAGACAACGATAGACAGCTGCCTCTGATTGAGAACCACACCCGGCCAAACAACAAAGAAATACAAAACATAGAAACTGAACATAGAATGCCCACCCTAGTCACACCCTGGCCTAACCAAAATAGAGAATAAAAGCCTCTCTATGGCCAGTGCGTGACAAGTTGGTTACATTTTGAAGGGTAATGTAGTCTTGGATGACCCCACATTGGTATATTTCTTAAACATAATGTATAATGGTCCTGCCATATTGTCCTGAGGGTCAAATAAGGGATGGGGTCATTTAAGGGTCAGAGCTCAGAGTTAATGAAATGGCCCCAGTGCTCCCTCCTTGCAGTCAGTGTCCTCTTATTAAAGAGAGAAAATCAATTAGGCAGATTAACTATTTAGTCACATTCCAGGATCATATTTATTAGGCACCAAATGGAAGAAAACGGACTAAAACGGGGAAGGATCACCAGAACAGGTCCAATCAGAAACTCTTGTTTTTGTTTTCCGTTTCAAAATGTTTTGCGACAGTGTGTCCTAATGAATAGGACCAGGTGTCCAATCTGCCCCGTGGGTCCTGTCTGTACTGGGGTGGGGATAAGAATGGAGAAGGGGGCTCTAGCAGAAATGAAGAGAGACAATAAAACAGACAGACAGCAAGAATGTGAAGCAGCTTGATCTTGAGACTCTTCTTACAAGATGGGATTTTCACGGAACATGAAAGCAAACTCACTCAGCTACAGTCAAAGTACCTGAAGGTATAAAAACCAAAGCTTACCTCTCTTAAATAAATCTTAGAAAGGAACAAACCGTTTTTCTTCCTTTTTCTTCCAGTTGCTGCTGCTTTTAGACTCCTCCTCAAGTGGGAGTGTGACAGTGCAGTGAAGGGAAAAGGTTTTGCTCAGCCTGCGGCGATTCCTCATGGTAGCAACCTGATGGCAGGCGACGGTGATCCGCTAGACTCTGTGTGTGTGTGCGTGTGTGTGTGTGTGTGTGTGTGTGTGTGTGCGTGTGTGTGTGTGTGTGTGTGCGTGTGTGTGTGTGTGTGTGTGGTTTTTTGTGTGTGTGTGTGTGTGTGTGTGTGTGTGTGTGTGTGTGTGTGTGTGTGTGTGTGTGTGTGTGTGTGTGTGTGTGTGTGTGCGCCTGCGCACATTGCTGCAACCTCTGGGAGACAAGTCTCTAGTTAGGTGTGAGATGTGAGAGCTGTTCAGTGTGGATTACAGGAGAGCAAAGAAGTGAGAGAAGTGGAGTATAAAATGATAGATTTTGTTATTTTCAGAAAGGGCCTTAATTAAGAGAGGAGCTAAAATTAGCAGCTGTGTGATGTAATGTGTTTTTGACCAACAGCCAACAACATATTACATCGATTTGTGGGCACAGCTAATAATACAACAACTGCTGCTTGGAGGTTTTTATGAGCTTCATCTATGAGTAATTCCTGGATCTCTGTGCAGTCAAGAGAGACACAGTTGTGTTTCTATGATATTCGTCCACCACACACTGTTCACCTCAAGACAAAACAAGCCACAGGAAGACCGTAGGAAGGATCAAAGAACTCCCCTGAGAGGACAAATAATCCTGCCAGTCCTGGGGTAATTCACACACCCGTTCAGACCTCTGCTCTCCCCGGCTAATTACTTTTACTCTAACTATCACAAATCTCTGCTTTTTCAATCAGTTTCCCTGCTCCCTGTTTTATAGTCATAAAGCCTGATGACTCTCCTCGTGAGTTTGGCCATTATGGAGAAGAGAAAATGGACTAGATAATCTTGTGTGTGTGTGTGTGTGTGTGTGTGTGTGTGTGTGTGTGTGTGTGCACTAGGTAGGGTGAGACCATCAGGTTCCTAATGGAGAAACCCTGCTGGGGGAGGTACTTGTCGTCTGGAAGAGGGTAGTGAGAGGGAGCACAGACCCACATTACAAGCCCAAATGGCCCTATTGTGAACACGCAGTGGAAAGGCTGCCCATGCTAGATTAGATAACCTAGGGCCCTCAACAACAACAATGAGGTTGTGAGTGAGTGAGTGAGAGAGAGAGAGAGAGAGAGAGAGAGAGAGAGAGAGAGAGAGAGAGAGAGAGAGAGAGAGAGAGAGAGAGAGAGAGAATAAAAGAAAGGGAGAAAGTTGGCAAAGAAAGAGAGGGAGAAAGACTGGGTGAGAGGCAATGACATTAAATGTGTGTCTGAAAACAGATGATTTCCTATTTAACACTCCATTGAGTTCCCCCATTATTCTGGGACCTGGCTGGAGCCATGATGGTGGCAGTAGTTTCCCCCTGGTTCACAATAACAGCCATCTGCAGCCACACACTGCTGCTTCAATTTCCCCACAATGGAGCCACTGAGAATATCAGACATGCTGCAGTACACTGGAGTGTGCGTGTACACTGGAGTGTGTGTCTATGTTTGTGTGTGGGTGTGTGTCTGTGTGTGTGCACAGTACCCTGCTTGACAGACTAACAGCAATCAACAGCCCACCCATCACCATCTCAGCAATAGAGAGAATGGGTTCAATAGGCGACATTGTCAACAGATGTTTTCTGTGGAAATGATCTTGCAGTGAAAATTGGAGGGACTTTTCATTTTCTAGTATGACAGAATAGCATCCAGTAATGGAGGAATATAGGGGAAGAGGGAGAGAGGGGAAGAGGAATAGAGGGAGAGAGGGGAAGAGGAATAGAGGGGAAGAGGAATAGAGGGAGAGAGGGGAAGAGGAATAGAGGGGAAGAGGAATAGAGGGAGAGAGGGGAAGAGGAATAGAGGGGAAGAGGAATAGAGGGAGAGAGGGGAAGAGGGAGAGAGGGGAAGAGGAATAGAGGAGAAGAGGAATAGAGGGAGAGAGGGGAAGAGGGAGAGAAGGAGAGAGAGAGGGAGAGAGGGGAAGAGAGAGAGGGAGAGAGGGGAAGATAGAGAGGGGAAGAGGGATAGAGGGAGAGAGGGGAAGAGGGAGAGAAGGAGAGAGAGAGGGAGAGAGGGGAAGAGAGAGAGGGAGAGAGGGGAAGAGGGATAGAAGGGGAGAGAGGGAGAGAGGGGAAGAGGGAGAGAGAGGAGAAGAGGAATAGAGGGAGAGAGGGGAAGAGCAAGAGAGCCGATGGAGGGGCAGACAGAGAGATGGTGGGAGTGAGAAGGAGAGAGAGAAAGAGGGATAGCCAGATGGAGAGATGGTGGGAGACGGGGGAATGTGACACTGAGACTGTGTGGAGGATAATGAGACACGGTGGCAGCCTGGGCCTCGGTATGCTTTAGGACTGTTTGCCAAACAATGAGGCCCTGCAAACCCAATTAAAGGGCAGATTTCCCCAGGAAGAAAGAAAATGTGAAATTATCCCTGCTTGTTAAAGCTGTCACTTAATTTCAATCAAATTATTACTTATGATCCCAGGGACCTCTCGGCTAATTGTTATTTTCTCTCTCTCTCTCCTCTGTTTAGGTTTCAGTGACAGGAAGAGGCTGTTCTGTGTCTGGTGAATGGGTTTATCATAGATAGCAGAGCATTTACTATTAGATGTGTGTCTGACCATTTCTCTATTGTGGCTTACAGACAATATTCTAAACTGTGAACCTTTATTAAAGTGGCAGTGTCAGCAGTAGGGGCTATATTTAGATGGTTGTACTCTGAATTTCTCAATGGTGGATTATCGAGGTCCACATTTTTCCCTTTTCCATCTGTTTCTTTTTTCATGTGTCTTTTCTGTTGGTTATTGTGATGTGTGCCAAAGCTACATTGTGCTGTCAACAAACAGACAAAGGACTTTAATGTTCCATTGGATTATCACAGTCACATTGTGTTGATATACATAGACTGTTGTGGCCTTCTTTTCCTTAGAGAGCAACGAGGAGTAAGTAAGTAAGCTATCCATAGACAGACAGAGGTTCTAAGGTAGCTGACTACAGGGACATAGAGCTGCTATCCATAGACAGACAGAGGTTCTAAGGTAGCTGACTACAGTGACATAGAGCTGCTATCCATAGACAGACAGAGGTTCTAAGGTAGCTGACTACAGTGACATAGAGCTGCTATCCATAGACAGACAGAGGTTCTAAGGTAGCTGACTACAGTGACATAGAGCTGCTATCCATAGACAGACAGAGGGTTTTAAGGCTTTATTGTTGTTGACTCGAGGCCTGGAGATCAGAGTGACTTCAACTTACCAACATAACAACCAGGAATACAAATGTTCCGATCCTTTGTTCGCACCACCACCCAGGGCATCTGATCTGATTCCAGGGGCCGACCTAAAACAACGTCGCCACAGAAGAGGTAGACGGAGCGGCCTTCTGGTCCGTCTTCGGAGGCGAGCACACCACCCACCGCTTCCGAGTATATTACTCACTAATTTCCAGTCTCTAGATAACAAGGTACTGTAGATGACATTAGGGCAAGGGTTGCTTTCCAGAGAGACACCAGGGATAGTAACATACTCTGTTTCACGGAAACATGGCTCTCTCGGGATATGTTGTCGGAGCCGGTACAGCCACCAGGATTCTGGCGGGGGTGTATGCTTCATGATTAACAACCCATGGTGTAATCATAACAATTTACAGGAACTCAAGTCCTTTTGTTCACCTGACCTAGAATTCCTCACAATCAAATGCTGACTGTATTATCTCCCAATATAATTCTCGCCGGTTATTGTCACAGCCGTGTATATCCCCCCTCAAGCTGCATTTATGGTAGCTGGGGATTTTAACAAAGCAAATTTGAGAACAAGGCTACCTAAATTCTATAAGCATATTGATTTTAGCACTCGTGCGAGCAATACACTGGATCACTGCTACTCTATCTTCCGCGATGCATACAATGCCCTCCCCCGCCCTCCTTTTGGCAAATCTGACCACGACTCCAATTTGCTCCTCCCCTCCGATAGGAAGAAACTCAAAAAGGATGTACCTGTGACAAGAACTATTCAACGCTGGTCTGACCAGTCGGAATCCACACTTCAAAATTGTTTTGATCACGCAGACTGGGACATGTTCCGGGGAGCCTCAGAGAATAATATTGATTTATATGCTGATTCGGTGAGTGAGTTTATAAGAAAGTGCATTGGAGATGTTGTACCCACTGTGACTATTAAAACCAACCCTAACCAGAAACCGTGGATAGGTGGCAGCATTTGCACAAAACTGAAAGCGCCTACCCCCAAATTTAACTATGGAAAGATGACTGGGAATATGGCAGAATACAAACAGTGTAGTTAATCACGCCGCAAGGCAATCAAACAAGCAAAATGCTGGAATAGGGACAAAGTGGAGTCGCAATTCAATGGCTCAGACACGTCTCGTGTCTCGTATGTGGCAGGGTCTACAGGCAATCACGGACTACTAAAAGAAAACCAGCCACGACACGTCTTGCTTCCAGTCAAACTAAACACTTTCTTTTCCCACTTTGAGGATAATACAGTGCCCCCGACACGGCCCGCTACCAAGGACTGCGGGCTCTCCCTCTCCTTCTCCGTGGCCGACGTAAGACATTTAAACATGTTATGCTGCTGACCCAGAAGGCATCCCTAGCTGCGTCTTCAGAGCATATGCAGACCAGCTGGCTGGTGTGTTTATGGACATGTTCTCCCTATCCCAGTCTGCTGTCCCCACATGCTTCAAGACAGCCACCATTGTTCCTGTACCCAAAAAGGAAAAGGTAACTGAACTAAATGACCATCGCCCTGTAGCACTCACTTCTGTCATCATGAAGTGCTTTGAGAGACTAGTCAAGGATCATATCACCTCCACCTTACCTGCCACCTTAGACCCACTTAATTTTGCATACCGCCTCAATAAGTCCACAGACGATGCAAATGCCATCACACTGCACACTGCCCTATCCCATCTGGACAAGAGGAATACCTATGTAAGAATGGTGTTCATTGACTGCAGCTCAGCATTCAACACCATAGCACCCTCCAAGCTCATCATTAAGCTTGAGGCCCTGGGTCTCAACCCCGCCCTGTGCATTTGGGTCCTGGACTTCCTGATGGGCCGCCCTCAGGTGGTGAAGGTAGGAAACAACATCTCCACTTCTCTGATCCTCAACACTGGGGGCCCACAAGGGTACGTGCTCAGCCCACTCCTGTACTCCCTGTTCACCCATGACTGCGTGGCCATGCACGCCTCCAACTCAATCATCAAGTTTGCAGACGACACAACAGTAGTAGGCTTGATCACCAACAACGACGAGACAGTCTATAGAGAGGAGCTGAGGGCACTCAGAGTGTGGTGTCAGGAAAACAACCTCTCACTCAACATCAACAAAACAAAGGAGATGATTGTGGACTTCAGAAAACAGCAGAAGGAGCAATCCCTCTCCACATCGACGGGACACCACTGGAGAAGGTGGAAAGTTTTAAGTTCCTTGGCGTACACATCACGGACAAACTGAAATGGTCCACCCACACAGTGTGGTGAAGAAGGCTGAAGAAATTTGGCTTGCCACCTAAAACCCTCAAAAACCTTTACAGATGCACAATTGAGAGCATTTTGTCGGGCTGTATCACCGCCTGGTACGGCAACTGCACTGCCCACAACTGCAAGGCTCTCCAGAGGGAAGTGCGGTCTGCACAACGCATCAGCGGGGTTAAACTATCTGCCCTCCAGGACACCTACAGCACCTGTTGTCACAGGAAGGCCAAAAATAAGGACAACAACCAACCGAGCCACTGCCTTTTCACCCCGCTACCATCCAGAAGGCAAGGTCAGTACAGGTGCATCAAAGCTGAGACCGAGAGACTGAAAAATAGCTTCTATCTCAAGACCATCAGACTGTTAAACAGCCGTCACTAACACAGAGAGGCTACTGCCTACATACAGACTTGAAATCATTGGCCACTTTAATAAATGGATCACTAGTCACTTTAATAATGCTTACATATCTTGCATTACTCATCTCATATGTACCAGTATATACGGTATTTTATACCAGCTATTGCATCTTGCCTATGCCGCTCGGTCATCGCTCATCCATATATTTATATGTATATATTCTTATTCCATCCCTTACTTAGATTTGTGTGTATTAGGTAGTTGTTGTGGAATTGTTAGATTACTTGATAGATATTACTGCTCTGTCGGAACTAGAAGCACAAGCATTTCGCTATACTCACAATAATATCTGCTAACCATGTGTATGTGACTAATACAATGTGATTTGATTTGATTGTATCACTAATGAAAGGCTTCTGTGATTACATATGGAGGAAGAAGAGCAGATCAGTTATTGCTATTGAGAGGAAGGCCTTCCTGAAAGCCACACAGAGCTACGGTCCAGCAGTAAATCAACACTAAAACTATTCACACATATTGTATACACTAGAAGCACACATGCACGCACGCACACACACACACACACACACACACACACACACACACACACACACACACACACACACACACACACACACACACACACACACACACACACTGTCCGTGGAATACGAGAATGCAAGGCTTATTGTGTACATTATTTAAACTTATTATAGTAACACAAAAAATGCAAGCCTACAGATCAATTCAAATCAAATCAAATCACATTTTATTTATCACCTGCTTCATAAACAACAGGTGTGGAGTAAAAGTGAAATACAATGCAAAAATGTAAAACACAATTTAAATAGTGACGTGCGGAATAAATACACAGTGAATAACGAATAACAAAAACGTGTAAAAATACCAGTACTGAGTCGATGTGCAGTGGTACGAGGTAATTGAGGTACAGTAGCTATGTACATATAGTGGGGGTAAAGAGACTTGGCAACAGGATTGTGAAAGTGTGTGTGTGTGTGTGAGTGTTTGTGTGGGGTCAGTATGAATGTGTGCACATGTTATATAGTTGATGTTGGAAGTTTACATACGCCTTAGCCAAATACATTTAAACTCAGTTTTTCACAATTCCTGAAATTTAATCCTAGTAAAAATTCTTAGGTCAATTAGGATCACCGCTTTTTTTTAATAATGTGAAATATCAGAATAATATTAGCGAGAATAATTTATTTCAACTTTTATTTCTTTCATCACATTCCCAGTGGGTCAGAAGTTTACATACACTCAATTAGTATTTGGTAGCATTGCCTTTAAATGGTTTAACTTGGGTCAAACGTTTCAGGTAGCCTTCCACAAGCTTCCCACAATAAGTTGGTTGAATTTTGGCCCATTCCTCTTGACAGAGCTGGTTTAGGTTTGTAGGCCTCCTTTTCAGTTCTTCCCTCAAATGTTCTATAGCATCGTGGTCAGGGCTTTGTGATGGCCACTCCAGTATCTTCACTTTGGTGTCCTTAAGCCATTTTGCCACAACTTTGGAATTATGCTTGGGGTCATTGTCCATTTGGTAGACCCATTTGCGACCAAGCTTTAACTTCCTGACTGATGTCTTGAGATGTTGCTTCAAAATATCCACACATTTCCCTCCTCATGATGCCATCTATTGTGCACCAATCCCTCCTTCAGCAAAGCACCCCCACAACATGATGCTGCCACCCCCGTGCTTCACGGTTGGGACGGAGTTCTTCGGCTTGCAAGCCTCCCCCTTTTTCCTCCAAACATAACGAAGGTCATTATGGCCAAACAGTTCTATTTTTTTTCATCAGACCAGAGGACATTTCTCCAAAAAGATGCAAACCGTAGTCTGGCTTTCTTATGGCAGTTTTGGAGCAGTGGCTTCTTCCTTGCTGAGAAGCCTTTCAGGTTATGTCAATATAGGACTTGTTTTACTGTGGATATAGAGACTTTTGTACCTGTTTCCTCCAGCATCTTCACAAGGTCCTTTGCTGTTGCCCTGGGATTGATTTGCACTTTTCACACAAGTATGTTTCATCTCTAGGAGACAGAATGCATGTACTTCCTGAGCAGTATGACGACTGCGTGGTCCCATGGTGTTTACACTTGCGTACTATTGTTTTGTACAGATGAACGTGGTACCTTCAGGCGTTTGGAAGTTGCTCCCAAGGATGAACTAGATTTGTGGAGGTCTACAATTTTTTTCTGAGGTCTTGGCTGGTTTCTTTAGATTTTCCCATGTTCCAAAATACTGAGTTTCAAGGTAGACCTTGAAATACATCCACAAGTTCACCTCCAATTGACTCAAATGATGTCAATTAGCCTATCAGAAGCTTCTAAAGCCATGACATCATTTTATGAAATTTCCAAGCTGTTTAATAAAGGCACAGTAAACTTAGTGTATATAAACTTCTGACCCACTGGAATTGTGATACAGTGAATTATAAGTTAAATAATTTGTCTGTAAACAATTGTTGAATAATTACTTGAGTCATGCACAAAGTACATGTCCTAACCGACAGTTTGTAAACAAGAAATTTGTGGAGTGGTTGAAAAACTAGTTTTAATGACTCCAACCTAAGTGTATGTAAACTTCCGACTTCAACTGTATGTGTGTGTAACGGCATTCCTCCTCCTCTTCTGACGAGAAGGAGAAGGGGGACCAATGCGCAGCGTGGTAAGTGTCCATAACGTTTATTTAAAGACATAAACTGAACACTACAAAACAATAAACGTGAAACGAACGAAACCGAAACAGTACCGTGTGGCAACAAACACTCACACGGAAACAAACACCCACAAACCAACAGTGAAACCGAGCCTACCTAAGTATGATTCTCAATCAGAGACAACTAACGACACCTGCCTCTGATTGAGAACCATACTAGGCCGAAACAGAAACCAAACATAGAAAAACAAACATAGACTGCCCACCCCAACTCACGCCCTGACCATACTAAATAAAGACAAAACAAAGGAAATAAAGGTCAGAACGTAACAGTACCCCCACCCAAAGGTGCGGACTCCGGCCGCAAAACCTGAACCTATAGGGGAGGGTCTGGGTGGGCGCCTGTCCACGGTGGCGGCTCTGGCACGGGACGTGGACCACACTTTACTACAGTTTTTCTCCGCCTCATTGTCCACCTCCGTGGCCTCCTAAACACGGCGACCCTCGCCGCCGACCTCGGACTGGGGACCCTAGAAATTGGTCCCGCATGGACGGGAGATTCCGGCAGTGCCGGACAGGCGAGAGACTCCGGCAGCGCCGGACAGGCAGGAAACTCCGGCGGCGCGGGACAGGCAGGAGACTCCGGCAGCTCCGGAGTGAAAGGCGACTCTGGCATCGCCTGGCTGACTGACGGCTCTGGCAGCTCCTGACTGGCTGACGGCTCTGGCAGCTCCTGGCTGACTGACGGCTCTGGCAGCTCCTGGCTGACTGACGGCTCTGGCAGCTCCTGGCTGACTGGCGGCTCTGGCAGCTCCTGGCTGACTGGCGGCTCTGGCAGCTCCTGGCTGACTGGCGGCTCTGGCGGCCCCTGGCTGGCTGACGGCTCTGGCAGCTCCTGGCTGGCTGACGGCTCTGGCGGCTCCTCGCTGACTGACGGCTCTGGCGGCTCCTGGTTGACTGACTGCTCTGGCGGCACCTAGCTGGCTGGCGGCTCTGGCTCAGGACAGACGGGAGACTCTGGCGGCTCAGGACAGACGGGAGACTCTGGCGGCTGAGGACAGACGGGAGACTCTGGCAGCTCAGGACAGACGGGAGACTCTGGCAGCGCTGGAGAGGAGGAAGGCTCTAGCAGCGCTGGACAGGCGGGAACACCTGTAGGCAGAAGACGGAGAGACAGCCTGGTGCGGGGGGTTTCACAGGAGGGCTGGAGGGCAAACCGGGGACATCATGCGTAAGGCTGATCATACTAATTAAAGACAAAACAAAGGAAATAAAGGTCAGAACGTGACAGTATGGGCATTTGTAATGTGTGTGTGTGTTCGTCGGGGTGTCAGTGTAAGTATGTGTGAGTTTGTGGACAGATTCCAGTGTGTGCCCATACTGTCAGTCTATCTGACACAGATCACTAAGAAACATGCCTCCGATTCCGGCAGACAGACATTTCTAGCATGAATACTTCCAAAGAGGTTCCCTCGGCAGTCTTCAATCTTCCCACCCTGAGGAAATCTGGAGCAGAGGATTAGCTGTTCTATTTTCACAATTGAAACTTGCATCATTGTCTCCATTTAATCAGGGCCTTGTTTCAGACTAGCAACAAAAAAAGCCCGAGGAAGGAAGGAAGGAAGGGAAGGCAGAGAGAGAGGGAGAAACACACAGTGGTGTATTATAGAGAAATGGATTAAAAATAATATCATATCGCACTCTGTTGAAAAGAGGCCTAATCTGGTGGAGGAGAATGGAAGGAGGACTCCACTGAATAGAATAATAATTAAAGGAATCTATTACGGCTTTGCTAATGAATATAAATAGGAAGAGATCCATCTCTCCAAGGTAACTATGGGCTCCATGAGAAGATAATAGAGATGAAGAAATCATCACTTCACTGTTAATGTCTAAAGCTGTACAGTGCATGGCTGTAACACTGTAGTAATGAGGCTGCAGGCTGTAGTGCTGTGTTGTGGAGCTAATGGTATAGGTAGTATGGTGCATAATATGATGTATTTCTTCATTGAAAGACTACTGGCTGTAGTGCTGTGCTGTGGAGCTAATGGTATAGGTAGTATGGTGCATAATATGATGTATTTCTTCATTGAAAGACTACTGGCTGTAGTGCTGTGCTGTGGAGCTAATGGTATAGGTAGTATGGTGCATAATATGATGTATTTCTTCATTGAAAGACTACTGGCTGTAGTGCTGTGTTGTGGAGCTAATGGTATAGGTAGTATGGTGCATAATATGATGTATTTCTTCATTGAAAGACTACTGGCTGTAGTGCTGTGTTGTGGAGCTAATGGTATAGGTAGTATGGTGCATAATATGATGTATTTCTTCATTGAAAGACTACTGGCTGTAGTGCTGTGTTGTGGAGCTAATGGTATAGGTAGTATGGTGCATAATATGATGTATTTCTTCATTGAAAGACTACTGGCTGTAGTGCTGTGCTGTGGAGCTAATGGTATAGGTAGTATGGTGCATAATATGATGTATTTCTTCATTGAAAGACTGTTGCTACTGGCTGTAGTGCTGTACAGTAGTATGATGTACTGGTGCATATGATGCTGCCATTCTCTACTCAAAGACAGTTTTGTTTATCAAATCAAATCAAACTGTATTGATCACATGCGCCGAATACAACAGGTGTAGACCTTAATGTGAAATGCTTACTTACAAGCCCTTAACCAACAATGTAGTTCAAGAAGAGGTACTGTATTTACCAACTAAACTCAAATAAAAAAGTATAAAAAGTAACACAATAAAATAACAATAACAAGGTTATATACAGGGGGTACCGGTACTGAGTCAATGTGCAGGGTTACAGGTTAGTTGAGGTAATTTGTACATGTAGGTAGGAGTGAAGTGACTATACATACATAATAAACAGCGAGTAGCAGCAGTGTACAAAACAAATGGAGGGGGGGGGTGTCAATGTAAATAGTCCGGTGGGTATTTGATTAATTGTTCAGAAGTCTTATGGCTTGGGGGTAGAAGCTGTTAAGGAGCCTTTTGGTCCTAGACCTGGCGCTCAGGTACCGCTTGCCATGCGGTGGCAGAGAAAATAGTCCATAACTTGGGTGACTGGAGTCTCTGACAATTTTATGGGCTTTCCTCTGACCTATTATATATATATTATATTGGTCCTGGATGGCAGGAAGTGTGGCCCCAGTGATGTACTTGGCCGTACTGACTACCCTCTGTAGCGCCTTATGGTCAGATGCCGAGCAGTAGCCATACCAGGTGGTGATGCAACCGGTGATGCAATGCTCTCGATGGTGCAGCTGTACAACTTTTTTGTGGATCTGAGGACCCATGCCAAATCTTTTCAGTCTCCTGAGGGGAAAAAGGTTTTGTCGTGCCCTCTTCACGACTGTCTTGATATGTTTGGACCACGATAATTTGTTGGTGATGTGGACACCAAGGAACTTGAAACTCTCGACCCACTCCACTACAGTCCCGTCAACGTTAATGGGGGCCTGTTCGACCCGCTTTTTCCTGTAGTCCACGATCAGCTCCTTTGTCTTGCTCATATTGAGGGAGAGGTTGTTGTCCTGGCACCATACTGCCAGGTTTCTGACCTCCTCCCTATAGGCTGTCTCATCGTTGTCGGTGATCAGGCCTACCACTGTTGTGTCGTGAGCAAACTTAATGATGGTGTTGGAGTTGTGTTTGGCCACACAGTCATGGGTGAACAGGGAGTACAGGACATCTACATAGCTATTGTGTTTTTTGATGGTTTATGTTTGCTATAGTTCCTTGAGATCTTTGGTAAACTGTCGAATACTAGTCTTTGCTATATTCAGAATCTCTTGATACACATACACAATGTAAATATTTGCCCAAATCCTTTCATGATTTAAATAATGTATTTTTGTTTGTTGTGTCATTTTCTTGGTAATTCAACATTCTGTGAGATGATCTGAGAATTTGAGGTGAGAACAACATGTGGATATGTATATATTAGTAGGAAAACATAGCAGGCTTTTGTGTGTAGTGTGAGAATCCTGACATTTGGTCGGTGTGTCTGTGAGAGGAAGCTTGTTGAACATGTAGCAGGGTTCATTGAGGTACATGAGCGTGTTCAAGAGATGCCTAACCAGGATCAACAGACAGCCATGATGGTGGGCTGGAGTGGACCAGAGGCCCTGTTCTCATCACCCAGTCATCTCTACACATTAGGGTCGCTAACTTGGAGATTTGTGAGTTGTTTGTGCACACACACACACACATGCACACAGTTGTTGGCAATCACCAGCCAGTCATCTTCAAGACTAATTTCCTGGCATAATATGTTTCAGATGGTAATGGGGTGGAGAGAAAGAGAGAGAGGGGGAGAGAGAGAGAGGGAGAGGGAGAGACAACTTCCATTGTGATATTGTCATTACACACACACACACACACACACACACACACACACACACACACACACACACACACACACACACACACACACACACACACACACACACACACACACACACACACACACACACACTCTCTCTCTCTACCCTAACCACAAACACAACCAGTCTCTGAGTTGTTTAAACACTGTTTAATGTTTACTATACTATTTGATAGTGTTGAACAGCCACAAAACAGTATTCAGGTTGTTCAATAGAATAGAAACATCTAACATACATCAAGGGGTTTATACATACTGAGAGAGGGGGGGGGATGTCATGGTGATTTAGGTGTGAGTGAGAGGGGAGAGAGGGTGAGGAGACACAGACCCGGGGCCTCAGCTCAGGCTGGTCAGAGACAGATTTTAATCAGAGAGGCTGGAGAGCCAGAGGCCCCCCAGGGGCCCTACGCATCACATGGCATTACAGCGCAGACAAAACAACACCAGCACCCAGATGACTAGCCTAGCCTCCAAATAAAAGATAACCCTGCCAACACACATAACCATCATCATCCAGCCCACTGCTGCCTTAATCTGGCTCGTCCTTCAACACCAATTAACTTAATTGAGGGGATAAATGACGCATCCTAGTTTAACTTCATTGAGGGGATAAATGACACATCCTAGTTTAACTTCATTGAGGGGATAAATGACACATCCTAGTTTAACTTCATTGAGGGGATAAATGACACATCCTAGTTTAACTTCATTGAGGGGCTAAATGACACATCCTAGTTTAACTTCATTGAGGGGATAAATTACACATCCTAGTTTAACTTCATTGAGGGGATAAATGACACATCCTAGTTTAACTTCATTGAGGGGATAAATGACACATCCTAGTTTAACTTCATTGAGGGGATAAATGACACATCCTAGTTTAACTTCATTGAGGGGATAAATGACACATCCTAGTTTAACCTCATTGAGGGGATAAATGACACATCCTAGTTTAACTTCATTGAGGGGATAAATGACACATCCTAGTTTAACTTCATTGAGGGGATAAATGACGCATCCTAGTTTAACTTCATTGAGGGGATAAATGACACATCCTAGTTTAACTTCATTGAGGGGCTAAATGACACATCCTAGTTTAACTTCATTGAGGGGATAAATGACACATCCTAGTTTAACTTCATTGAGGGGATAAATTACACATCCTAGTTTAACTTCATTGAGGGGATAAATGACACATCCTAGTTTAACTTCATTGAGGGGCTAAATGACACATCCTAGTTTAACTTCATTGAGGGGATAAATGACACATCCTAGTTTAACTTCATTGAGGGGATAAATGACACATCCTAGTTTAACTTCATTGAGGGGCTAAATGACACATCCTAGTTTAACTTCACTGAGGGGATAAATGACACATCCTAGTTTAACTTCATTGAGGGGCTAAATGACACATCCTAGTTTAACTTCATTGAGGGGATAAATGACACATCCTAGTTTAACTTCATTGAGGGGATAAATGACACATCCTAGTTTAACTTCATTGAGGGGCTAAATGACACATCCTAGTTTAACTTCATTGAGGGGCTAAATGACACATCCTAGTTTAACTTCATTGAGGGGATAAATGACACATCCTAGTTTAACTTCATTGAGGGGATAAATTACACATCCTAGTTTAACTTCATTGAGGGGATAAATTACACATCCTAGTTTAACTTCATTGAGGGGATAAATGACACATCCACATTTTTTCTTTAGTCTTATCTTTATTTTCTTTAATAGTAGGCCTTGGGACTTTTGGGAATAGTCAGATCAGACTCATTATTATATGTGTGATTTAAAAACGAAATTAAATAATTAGCATGTTAAGTAATGAATGAATGGTTTAATTTGCATTTAACTTAGTTCCCTGCATTTTAGTTTTTCATCTGAAGCCAAATGATCTGTGAATGGCGAGGGCAGGTTCTTTGTTTGGAGTGGTGATGTATTCAGACCCTTTATTCTAAAATTAATTACATTGTTATTTTCCCTCATCAAATCAAATCAAATCAAATGTATTTATATAGCCCTTCGTACATCAGCTGATATCTCAAAGTGCTGTACAGAAACCCAGCCTAAAACCCCAAACAGCAAGCAATGCAGGTGTAGAAGCACGGTGGCTAGGAAAAACTCCCTAGAAAGGCCAAAACCTAGGAAGAAACCTAGAGAGGAACCAGGCTATGTGGGGTGGCCAGTCCTCTTCTGGCTGTGCCGGGTGGAGATTATAACAAAACATGGTCAAGATGTTCAAATGTTCATAAATGACCAGCATGGTCGAATAATAATAAGGCAGAACAGTTGAAACTGGAGCAGCAGCACAGTCAGGTGGACTGGGGACAGCAAGGAGTCATCATGTCAGGTATTCCTGGGGCATGGTCCTAGGGCTCAGGTCCTCCGAGAGAGAGAAAGAAAGAGAGAATTAGAGAGAGCATATGTGGGATGGCCAGTCCTCTTCTGGCTGTGCCGGGTGGAGATTATAACAGAACATGGCCAAGATGTTCAAATGTTCATAAATGACCAGCATGGTCGAATAATATTAAGGCAGAACAGTTGAAACTGGAGCAGCAGCACAGCCAGGTGGACTGGGGACAGCAAGGAGTCATCATGTCAGGTAGTCCTGGGGCATGGTCCTAGGGCTCAGGTCCTCCGAGAGAGAGAAAGAGAGAAGGAGAGAATTAGAGAACGCACACCTAGATTCACACAGGACACCGAATAGGACAGGAGAAGTACTCCAGATATAACAAACTGACCCTAGCCCCCCGACACATAAACTACTACTGCAGCATAAATACTGGAGGCTGAGACAGGAGGGGTCAGGAGACACTGTGGCCCATTCCGAGGACACCCCCGGACAGGGCCAAACAGGAAGGATATCAATCTACACAATATACCCCATACTGACAAAGCAAAAACAGGTTTTTAGAAATTGTTGCTAATTCTTTAAATACACTAACATTCAAAAGTTTAGGGTCACTTAGAAATGTCCTTGTTTTTTAAAGAGAAAAACATTTTCTGTCCATTAAAATAACATCAAATTGATCAGAAATACCATGTAGACATTGTTAATGTTGTAAATGACTATTGTAGTTGGAAACGGAAGATATTTATGGAATATCTACATAGGCGTACAGTGGCCCATTATCAGCAACCATCCCTCCTGTGTTCCAATGGTACATTGTGTTCGCTAATCCAAGTTTATCATTTTAAAAGGCTAATTGATCATTAGAAAATCCTTTTGCAATTATGTTAGCACAGCTGAAAACTGTTGTTCTGATTCTCTAAGACGAGTCTTGGTTTTTACAAACTTCTTCCATTTAAGAATGACGGAGGCCACTGTGTTCTTGGGGACTTCCAATGCTGCAGACATTTTTGATACCGTTCCCTAGATCTGTGCCTCGACACAATCCTGTCTCAAACCTCTACGGACAATTCCTTCGTCGTCGTGGCATGGTTTTTGCTCTGACATAAACTGTCAACTGTGGAACCTTATATATGTGCCTTTCCAAATCATGTCCAATCAATTGAATTTACCACAGCTGGACTCCAATCAAGGACGATCAATGGAAACAGGATGCACCTGAGCTCAATTTCGAGTCTCAAAGTGAAGGGTCTGAATACTTACGTAAATAAGGTATTTCTGTTCAGGTTTTTATACATTTGCAAAAATATCAAATCGCTTTGTTGTTATGGGGTACTGTGTGTAGATTGCTGAGGATTCATTTTTATTTAATCCATTTTAGAACTTAACAAAATGTGGAAAAAATGTGTCATACAGAACCATGTCTATGAGGCTTATACTGTATGACTCAGGGGTGTCTAGACTGAAGTGTCCAGTGGGAGTGAGGGTAGTGTGGGGGTTTCCCCTGATACAGGTGCGTGATGGGGCCTTTTCAGTGGGCATGTGCTGCCAGTGGCTGCCTGGTCTCATAGCTGCTCTGCTCTCTACAGCCTTTTCCCCTGGCTGCTCCTCTCTCCAGTGGCCCCGCTTCTCTCAGGGTGTTTATGTTCCAGTCAAAAGAGCCAGAGCATCATGACTGTGCTAGCGCGTCCCTGTGACCACCAGAGCTCCGGCTTGAAGGCTGCAGCCACCTCACTCACGTCACCACTTTAGGCCCTGCCACCCAATCTCTTTCCAACTTCGGAGGCAGCATGTCAGTCCTTGCCGTTTAGGATATGTAATCAATCTAAATAATAAATAAATAATACATCTATAAATCCATAAATCTAAATAAATATTGAATAAATAAAGATGAGAGAGAGAGCGAGAGAGAGAGAGAGGAGGAAAGAGAATGAGAGAGAGAGAGAGAGAGAGAGGAGGAAAGAGAATGAGAGAGAGAGAGAGAGGAGGAAAGAGAATGAGAGAGAGAGATAGAGAGGAGGAAAGAGAATGAGAGAGAGAGAGAGATGAGGAAAGAGAATGAGAGAGAGAGAGAGAGAGAGAGGAGGAAAGAGAATGAGAGAGAGAGAGAGAGAGAGAGATGAGGAAAGAGAATGAGAGAGAGAGAGAGAGAGAGAGAAGAGGAAAGAGAATGAGAGAGAGATAGAGAGAGAGAGAGGAGGAAAGAGAATGAGAGAGAGAGAGATAGAGAGAGAGAGAGAGAGAGAGAGAGAGAGCGAGAGAGAGGGAGAGACATAGAGACATAGACGGGAGACAGAGACGGGGGAGAAGAGAGAGAAGAGAAGGAGGCAAGAACGAGGCAGAAGAATAGACAGCGTCAGGTGTAATGTTCATACTGGCTGACACAAGGGAAAAGCCAGGTTTTAAAGCGTTTAGCTTTAATTTCAGTCAGGAGTGACATAATTGATTTTAATGAGATGTTTATAGAGTGAAGTGGCGGTGTTGCTAAATCATTTGCAAGGCTTGCTGCCTGCTTGGTTCTTCAGAGGCTCACACAGCACTGGGGAAAAGAGAGAAAAGCACTCAAGCAGCCGTTGCCAAAATTCACACAGTCCCCCTTGCCCCCCATCTCAGACTTAAACCAACCTCCCCACTTCCAAATCCCAGCCAGCCGACTCTGTGGCCCACCTTCTCTGCACTGTGATTGACAGGTGCCACACTACACCAGAGTCATTATAAAGACACTTCTCTCTGGGAAGTTACTGAGGCAGTGTGGACAGCAGAGAATGGTCCCTTTCCTATACTTCACCCCCTCCATCCCTCAGGGAAAGACAGACTGTCACTCTGCAGCTGGCGACCACACAACTCCATCACCCCCCGTCCTCCAGGGTGTCACCCACCCTGCAGCAGCTTCACTTCCCTTTTATTAACACCTTTTAAAATAGACATTATTAATATCACACGATTTTATTCCTGAACTCCCCCACCATTACACCACTGACAGCAACCACCCACAACACCATATTATCATCCAAACTGCCGTCACAACCGCTTCCGGCAAACAATCGGGTCAAGGGTGGGGAAATGATAGGTTTAGGTCTGGATTTATTCAGCAGGACAGCGGTTTCCAACGGCAACCCTCAGTCATGATTTCCATACAACAAACGTAAGGAGCTATTTTGATTGCTTTCCAATCAAGCGAGACAAACACTAATTAGATTTTTTTGAGGGACTGTGGAATTAGGGGTGTGGAACTTGGAGCGTGGATGACTGGCATTTCTCTCTGATAAGTTGCTCTCATATCAGTCTCCTTACGCACTTCTGTTTACTGTCAGCCGTTTATTATTACAGAGAGTGAAGGAGTAAGCTGCAGATTCTGAGAGAGTCCCAAACGCCACCTTATTCCCTATATAGGACATTTGACCAGGGCCCATGGGGCGCTATGTAGGGAATAGGGTGCCATTTGGTACACACCCAGTGTGTTTTCAGAGATTAGAGATGTCTGGGTTTACCATACCTTTTTATGATTGTTTGTCTAATGTGCTGTGTGCTGTAGATGTCATGTCGCCATGGTTATTTGGCATATTAGAAAATAGCCCTTTCTTTGCTTGTCTTGCCCTCTTCCCTGTTCCTTTCGCTCCTCTATTTTTGTTTCCTATAATAACATGGTGTATTTTCATGATGGAAGTCTCACAGTCCAACCAAGTTAGGTAGGCCACGAGGATGCAACAGTTTGAATGGTTGACATCCCAATGAAATGAGATCTATATGGCACAGACATTCCATTGACTGGGATGTGATAATGTGATGATATGAATGATCTGTGATGTGGTTGGCGGGGATGATGACACATTGTCTCTCTTGTTGGAGACTCAAGCTGTTGTCATATTTCTGATGGTTGACATCCCACTGAGTTGTTGTGACGTAGCCTATTGACGGGGATGTGATGACATGATAAGGACACATTCTCTCTGTTGTTTCACAGATAGACGTTGCTCTCATGAACAGATGTGGAATCTTTATTTGATCGCCCTGTTGCAAGAGAACTTTCCTGCAATGCAGAAAATGTAAAACTTGTATTGTCTTTGAGGTTTAAAAATGTATCTACCCCTACAAAAATCTCAATTACTTAAAATCCACATAATAATACACATATTGTTGCTGCAGGATTATTTTCCTGCTGTAGCAAACTGACTCATATTAAGATCCTACATCTGTAGACTGATACATGTGGTGTGATCTAGTAATATGTGATGATTTGTGATGCGGTGATGACACATGGTCTCTCTGTTCCACATACAGACACTGCGTTCATGCCCGATGCTGTGACGTAGGCATCCAATTGACTGTGAAAATCAAATCAAATTGTATTGGTCACGTACACGTATTTTTCAGATGTTATTGCAGGTGCAGCAAAATGCTTCTGTTTCTGACTCCAACAGTGCAGTAATAAAGTGCCTAGCAGATATCTCAACTTAGATGTCAACCCACCACCTCAAGCACCAACCTTGACAAGACGGAGCTGCTCTTCCTCCTGGGGAAGGCCTGCCCGCTCAAAGACCTATCCATCGCGGTTGACGACTCCACAGTGTCGCCCTCCCAGAGTGCAAAGAACCTTGGCATGACCCTGGATGTCACCCTGTCATTCTCTACAAACATCAAAGCAGTGACCCGCTCCTGCAGGTTCATGCTCTACAACATCCGTAGACTACGACCCTATCTCACACAGGAAGTGGCGCAGGTCCTAATCCAGGCATTTGTCCTCTCCCGTCTAGACTACTGTAACTCTCTGTTGGCTGGGCTCCCTCCTTGTGCCATCAAATCCCTGTAACTTATCCAGAATGCTGCAGCCCGCCTGGTGTTCAACTTTCCCAAGTTCTCCCATGTCACCCTGCTCCTCAGCACCCTCCACTGGCTTCCAGTCGAAGCTCAAATCCACTACAAGACCATGGTGCTTAATTATGGAACAGCAAGAGGACCTGCCCCTCCCTACCTTCAGGCTATGCTCAAACCCCAACCTGAGCACTCCATTCTGCCACCTCAGGTCTCTTGGCCCTTCCACCCCTATGGGAGGGAAGCTCCCGCTCAGCCGAGTCCAAGCTCTTCTCTGTCCTGGCACCCAATGGTGGAAGTAGCTTCCCCCTAAAAACCTGAACCAGCACTTGATCCTCCCCACCCTTTCTAGCTTGGGCTCTACTGGTAACTACTTTGAGGAAAAATGTCAAATATATACACTACCATTCAAAAGTTTGGGGTCACTTAGAAATTGATTTGATTTTGAAAGGAAAGCAAAAAATAATTGTAGTGGAGAAGGTGTAAAGTTTTAAGTTCCTCAGCGTACACATCACGGACAAACTGAAATGGTCCACCCACACAGACAGCGTGGTGAAGAAGGCGCAACAGCGCCTCTTCAACCTCAGGAGGCTGAAGAAATTTGTCTTGTCACCAAAAACGCTCACAAACTTTTACAGATGTACAATCGAGAGCATCCCGTCGGGCTGTATCACCGCCTGGTATGGCAACTGCTCCGCCCACAACCGTAAGGCTCTCCAGAGGGTAGTAGGTCTGCACAACGCATCACCGTGGGCAAACTATCTGCCCTCCAGGACACCTACACCATCCGATGTCACAGGAAGGCGAAAAAGATCATCAAGGACAACAACCACCCGAGCCACTGCCTGTTCACCCCGCTATCATCCAGAAGGCGAGGTCAGTACAGGTGCATCAAAGCTGGGACCGAGAGACTGAAAAACAGCTTCTATCTCAAGGCCATCAGCCTGTTAAACAGCCATCACTAACATTGAGTGGCTGCTGCCAACACACTGGCCATCTCTAGCCACTTTAATAATAAAACATTGGGTGTAATAACTGTGTCACTAGTCACTTAAAAACTATGCCACTTTATATCATGTTTACATACCCTACATTACTCATCTCATATGTATATACTGCACTCTATACCATCTACTGCATCTTGCCTATGCCGTTCGGCCATCGCTCATCCATATATTTATGTGTACATATTCTTATTCATTCCTTTGTTGTTGTGAAATTGTTAGATTACTTGTTAGATATTACTGCACGGTCGGAACTAGAAGCACAAGCATTTCGCTACACTCGCATTAACATCTGCTAACCATGTGTATGTGACCAATAAAATTTGATTTGATTTGAAGTCTAAAGAAGGACAGTTTTATTGCTTCTTTAATCACAACAACAGTTTTCTGCTGTGCTAACATAATTACAAAAGTGTTTTCTAATGATCAATTAGCCTTTTAAAGTGATAAACTTGGATTAGCTAACACAACGTGCCATTGGAACACAGGACTGATGGTTGCTGATAATGGACCTCTGTACGCCTATGTAGATATTCCATAAAAAATCTTCCGTTTCCAGCTACAATAGTCATTTACAACATTAACAATGTGTACACTGTATTTGTGATGAATTTGATGTAATTGTAATGAACAAAAAATGTGCTTTTCTTTCAAAAACAAGGACATTTCTGTGACTCCAAACGTTTGAACAGTACAATGCGTTCAGAAAGTATTCACACCCATTTACTTTTTCCTCATTTTGTTGTTACAACCTGATTTTAAAATTTATTCAGTGGAGATGTTCTGTCACTGGCCTACACACAATACCCCATAATGTCAAAGTTGAATTATATTTTTAGATTTATTTTTAAATTAAATATAAATTAAAAGCTGATATGTCTTGCGTCAATAAGCGTTCAACCCCTTTGAAATGACAAGCCTAAATAAGTTCAGAAGTAAAAATGTGCTTAACAAGTCACATAATAAGTTGTGTTGATGTATATATTTTTGTATGTACATACAATTATCTGTTATTATCAGTTGAGCAGTGAATTTCAAACACAGATTCAACCACAAAGACCAGGGAGGTTTTACAATGCCCAATAAAGAAGGGCACCTATTGGTAGATGGGTAAAAAAAAAGCAGACATTGAATATCCCTTTGAGCATGGTAATAATAATAATATAATATAATAACACTTTGGATAGCGTATCAATACACCAAGTCCCTACAAAGATACAGGCGTTCTTCCTAACTCAGTTGCCGGAGAGGAAGGAAACCGCTCAGGGATTTCAC
Source organism: Oncorhynchus clarkii lewisi (assembly GCF_045791955.1). Taxonomy (NCBI): domain Eukaryota; kingdom Metazoa; phylum Chordata; class Actinopteri; order Salmoniformes; family Salmonidae; genus Oncorhynchus; species Oncorhynchus clarkii. The sequence continues at coordinate 20,837,042 of NC_092149.1, read as the reverse complement.
CATGAGGGCAATGGTGACTTTAAAACAGTTACAGAGTTTAATGGCTATGATGGGAGAAAACTGAGGATGGATCAACAACTTTGTTGTTGCTCCACAATACTAACCTAAATGACAGAGTGAAAGAAGGAAGCCTGTATAGAATAAAATGATTTGAAAACATTCATCCTGTTTGCAGTAAGGCACTAAAGTAAAACTGTAACAAATGTGGCAAAGAAATGTACTTTATGTCCTGAATACAAAGCGTTATGTTTGGGGTAAATCCAACACAACACATCACTGAGTACCACTCTTCATACTTTCAAACATGGTGGTGGCTGCATCATGTTATGGGTTTGCTTGTCATTAGCAAGGACTACAGAGTTTTTTAGGTTACAAATATATGGAACAGAGCTTTGCACAGGCAAAATCCTAGAAGAAACCTGGTTTAGTCTGCTTTCCACCAGACACTGGGAGACAAATTCACCTTTCAAAATAAAACACCCGCAGGCCAGATTCGGACAGAGGGCCACCAGTTGGAGATTTACTCAGAAAGACTCAGCTGTGATTCTAACATGTATTAACTCAGGATGTGAATAATTATGTAAAATTTTTGTATTTAATTTGTAATACATTTGCAAAAGTGTCTAAAAACATGTTTTTACTTTGTCATTCTGGAGTATTGTGTGTAGATGGGTGAGAAGAAAAAAAATATTTAATTAATTTTGAATTTAGGCTGTAACACAAAATGTGGATTAAGTCAAGGGGTTTGAATTATCTCTGAAGGCACTGTATGTACTGTACACTCTTGTCCAGATGGGATAGGGCATTTTGCAGTTCAATGGCGATTGCGTCATCTATGGATCTGTTAGGGCTGTATGAAAATTGTAGTGGGCCTAGGCTGTCAGGAACAGGAGAGGTGATATGATCCTTAACGAGCCTCTCAAAGCACTTCATGATGACAGAAGTGGGTGCTACGGGGCAACAGTAATTTAGTTCAGTTACCTTCGCTTTCTTGGGTACAGGAACAATGGTGGACATCTTGAAGCAAATGGGGACAACAGACTGATGAAATTATACTGAACAAAAATATAAACGCAACAAGTGTTGGTCCCATGTTTCCTGAGCCAAAATAAAATATTTCAGAAATGTCCATATGCACAGAAAGCTCATTTCTCTCAAATGTTGGCCACTTGTTTACATCCCTGTTAGTGAGCATTTCTCCTTTTCTGAGATAATCCATCCGCCTAACATAAAGTGTGCAGTTTTGTCACACAATGTCACAGATGTCTCAGGTTTTGAGGCAGCGTGCAATTGGCATGCTGACTGCAGGAATGTCTACCAGAGCTGTTGCCAGAGAATGTAATGTTAATTTCTCTAAAATAAGCCGACTCCAACATAATTTTAGGGAATTTGGCAGTACGTCCAACCGGCCTCTCAACTACAGACCAGGTGCAACCACCCCAGCCCAGGACCTCCAGATCCGGCTTTTTCGTCAACGGGATCATCTGATACCAGTCACCCGGAAAGAGCTGATGAAACTGAGGAGTATTTCTGTCTGTAATAAAGCCCTTTTGTGGGGAAAAACTCGTTCTGATTGGCTGGGCCTGGCTTCCCAGTGGGTGTGCCTATGCCCTCCCAGGTCCACCCATGGCTGCGCTCCTGCCTAGTCATGTGAATTCCATAGATTAGGGCATAAGTTATTTAATTCAATTGACTGATTTCCTTATATCAACTGTAACTCCGTAAAACCCTTGAAATTGTTTGCATGTTGCGTTTATATCTTTGTTCAGTATATATAAAACATTTCAATTCTACATTCTCTCTGTTGTTTTCCAGACGGACGCTGCGCTCATGTACGATGCCGTGCACGTGGTGGCCGTGGCCGTGCAGCAGTCTCAGCAGATCACTGTCAGCTCCCTACAGTGCAACAGACACAAACCCTGGCGCTTTGGGAACAGATTCATGGCCCTCATCAAAGAGGTACGTAGTATTATACATTACACACTGGCCCACTGGACAGGCAGAGGAGGGATGGAATGAAAGAGAGAGAGACAGCCTACCCACACATAGGAGGGAGAGCATGAAAGAGCGAGAGAACACCTACAACACACATAGGAGAGAGAGACACAAGAGAGACATTCAGAGAGACAAGCTGGATGGTGACAGGGGGGCAATAAAAGAAATCTATGTAAATGAAAGAGAAATGCTTTGTTTCTACTGCAACCATCTTAATCTTAAACCTGTCTCTCTGTTTTCATATCATGTCCCTACAGAATGGGTCTACATGATCTTAATATGGGCTAATTATTCCTCAGTGTGCTAGATAGATTCTGGAAACTGGGGTGGTTAATCCAAACGTCCCTGTCTGTCTGTTAGGCAGTTAAAGATATATAGCCCAGGCTATATTTAGGGTCTGTAAAGCCTAGCTACCCTGTTCTGTTCTGTTTGCTCTGTGAGATATCACCAGAACACTCACACTGCTCCCGGCTGGGGGGTGGTGTGTGTGGAGGGTGGGGAGGGAGTAATGGGGGGGAGGGAGGAATGACATATTAAAGCTCTTCGTCTCGAACCGCCGCGCAAATAATCTCACATCTCGCCACCTCTAGTGCTCTCTCTCTCTAAGCCTGTGGACCAGTACTAGGGTGGACACCGGCCAGCCCTCATAAATGACACCACTGTTTAGCCTGATGGTCTTTATACACCACTGCACAGTCGATCCAGAGTGACATACAGGGTAACATTTCACTATCACTGCATGGCCACTGCATCACAGGCTAACACTGAACTATCACTGCCTGGCCACTTCATCACAGGCTAACGCTGAACTATCACTGCATGGCCACTGTATCACAGGTTAACACTGGACTATCACTGCATGGCCACTGCATCACAGGCTAACACTGAACTATCACTGTATGGCCACTGCATCACAGGCTAACGCTGAACTATCACTGCATGGCCACTGTATCACAGGCTAACGCTGAACTATCACTGCATGGCCACTGTATCACAGGCTAACACTGGACTATCACTGCATGGCCACTGTATCACAGGCTAACGCTGAACTATCACTGCATGGCCACTGTATCACAGGCTAACACTGGACTATCACTGCATGGCCACTGCATCACAGGCTAATGCTGAACTATCACTGCATGGCCACTGTATCACAGGCTAACCCTGAACTATCACTGCATGGCCACTGTATCACAGGCTAACACTGGACTATCACTGCATGGCCACTGCATCACAGGCTAACACTGAAATATCACTGCATGGCCACTGCATCACAGGCTAACACTGAACTATCACTGCATGACCACTGTATCACAGGCTAACGCTGAACTATCACTGCATGGCCACTGTATCACAGGCTAACACTGGACTATCACTGCATGGCCACTGTATCACAGGCTAACACTGGACTATCACTGCATGGCCACTGTATCACAGGCTAACACTGGACTATCACTGCATGGGCACTGCATCACAGGCTAACACTGTACTATCACTGTATGGCCACTGCATCACAGGCATCACAGGCTAACACTGGACTATCACTGCATGGCCACTGTATCACAGGCTAACACTGGACTATCACTGCATGGCCACTGTATCGCAGGCTAACACTGGACTATCACTGCCGGACGGGTAGGAGCATTGGGCCAGTAACTGTAAGGTTGCTGGATCGAATCCCCGAGCTGACAAGGTAAACTGTGGTTCTGCCCCTGAGCAAGGGACAGTTGATGTGGATGTCGATTAAGACAGCGCTCCGCAACTCTCTGATTCAGAGGTTGGATTAAATGCGGAAGACACATTTCAGTTGAATACATTCAATTGTACAACTGACTAGGTATCCCCCTTTCCCTACACTATCACTGAATCCCCACTGAATGACAGGCTAACATTACACTATCACTGAGTCACCACTGCATGACAGGCTAACATTACACTATTACTGAATCACCACTGTATGACAGGCTAACATTACACCATCACTGAATCACCACTGTATGACAGGCTAACATTACACTATCACTAAATCACAGGCTAACATTACACTATCACTGAATCACCACTGCATGACAGGCTAACATTACACTAATCCTGAATCACCACTGTATTACAGGCTAACATTACACTAATCCTGAATCACCACTGTATGACAGGCTAACATTACACTAATCCTGAATCACCACTGTATGACAGGCTAACATTACACTATTACTGAATCACAACTGTATTACAGGCTAACATTACACTATCACTGAATCACAGGCTAACATTACACTATCACTGAATCACCACTGCATGACAGGCTAACATTACACTAATCCTGAATCACCACTGTATGACAGGCTAACATTACACTATTACTGAATCACAACTGTATTACAGGCTAACATTACACTATCACTGAATCACAGGCTAACATTACACAATCACTGAATCACCACTGTATGACAGGCTAACATTACACTATCACTGAATCACAGGCTAACATTACACAATCACTAAATCACCACTGTATGACAGGCTAACATTACACTATCACTGAATCACAGGCTAACATTACACAATCACTGAATCACCACTGTATCACAGGCTAACATTACACTATTACTGAATCACCACTGTATGACAGGCTAACATTACACTATTACTGAATCACCACTGTATTACAGGCTAACATTACACTATCTCTAAATCACCACTGTTTGACAGGCTAACATTACACTATTACTGAATCACCACTGTATTACAGGCTAACATTACACTATCACTAAATCACCACTGTATGACAGGCTAACATTACACTATTACTGAATCACCACTGTATGACAGGCTAACATTACACTATCACTGAATCACCACTGTTTGACAGGCTAACATTACACTATCACTGAATCACCACTGTATGACAGGCTAACATTACACTATCACTGAATCACCACTGTTTGACAGGCTAACATTACACTATCTCTAAATCACCACTGTTTGACAGGCTAACATTACACTATTACTGAATCACCACTGTATGACAGGCTAACATTACACTATTACTGAATCACCACTGTATGACAGGCTAACATTACACTATTACTGAATCACAACTGTATTACAGGCTAACATTACACTATCACTGAATCACCACTGTATTACAGGCTAACATTACACCATCACTGAATCACCACTGTATGACAGGCTAACATTGCACAATCACTAAATCACCACTGTATTACAGGCTAACATTACACTATCACTGAATCACCACTGTATGACAGGCTAACATTGCACAATCACTAAATCACCACTGTATGACAGGCTAACATTACACTATTACTGAATCACAACTGTATTACAGGCTAACATTACACTATCACTGAATCACAGGCTAACATTACACAATCACTAAATCACCACTGTATGACAGGCTAACATTACACTATCACTGAATCACAGGCTAACATTACACAATCACTGAATCACCACTGTATCACAGGCTAACATTACACTATTACTGAATCACCACTGTATGACAGGCTAACATTACACAATCACTAAATCACCACTGTATGACAGGCTAACATTACACTATCACTGAATCACAGGCTAACATTACACAATCACTGAATCACCACTGTATCACAGGCTAACATTACACTATTACTGAATCACCACTGTTTCACAGGCTAACATTACACTATTACTGAATCACCACTGTATGACAGGCTAACATTACACTATTACTGAATCACCACTGTATTACAGGCTAACATTACACTATCACTGAATCACAGGCTAACATTACACAATCACTGAATCACCACTGTATCAGAGGCTAACATTACACTGAACATACTACATCTATTTAAAACAGATTTATTAAAATTTATTTCATATGTATTTCTTTAAATGTATTTAAACCTAGATTATGACCAATTTCCACTGTTATTTTCAACATAACCATGTCCAACCACATAGGCAGATAATTGTAGTTATTTCTTAGAAATCCACAATCTTCTTTCATCTAGTTCTCTCTTCCCAACGTAGAGGAACAATGTGACATTTATGAGCCTGTAATAACATGACTTTAGATGAGTCATACTACAGGTTCTTTCTGAAATAACATCCGCTTTAAGCCAGTTGCTCCTGCTTCTCTAAGAAAAGGGCACAGAATTCAACACTTGCTGTGCAATGTAACACAAGAGAGTTCAGTGCTTAGGGCCACATTTATGCTCAATATTCAGCATTCCAAAGCAGTGCCTGTATCGTTACAGATTGGGTAATAACTATCTCACTGTTACTAAAGCAACCATCAGAATTATGTCCAAAAAGCATCTGTGTCCTGGAGAAAGGTGTATCGAGTTTGTGTGTGTGGTATTAATAAATAAGTGTGTGTGTGGGTGTGTGTTCGTGTCTGTCTGTCTGTGTGTGCAGCATACCTTTGTGTGTTTGTGTGCCTTGCTTAAAGGTGAACTCTAATGAATAATGAATGTCTCTATTTTGCTGAGAATGAGTGTGACCTCTTCCTCTTTGGTTATGATGAATCTCTCTCTCTCTCTCTCTCTCTCTCTCTCTCTCTCTCTCTCTCTCTCTCTCTCTCTCTCCCCCTCGCTCTGTCTTTTTCTCTCTCTCTGTCTCTCTCTCGCTTCCTACACCTCTCTCTTTCTCTCCTCCAGGCCCACTGGGATGGCTTGACTGGGCGGATCACTTTCAACAGAACCAACGGCTTGAGGACAGACTTTGACCTGGATGTGATTAGTCTGAAGGAGGATGGACTGGAGAAGGTACTAGGGGCGTGTGTTTGTGTGTGTGTGTGTGTGTGTGTGTGTGTGTGTGTGTGTGTGTGTGTGTGTGTGTGTGTGTGTGTGTGTGTGTGTGTGTGTGTGTGTGTGTGTGTGTGTGCGTGCGTGCGTGCGTGCGTGCATGTGTTTGAGTGTGCATGTTTATAATACATGACCATGTGTGCACATCTATGGAGGAGATAACTCATAAACAAAAGCTTGTAAACACAACAGATCGAACCTACACCCCCACACACACACACCCTCCTAACACACATGCTCCCCTGTGTGTGCCTCTCAGCTGCTCCTGACCTCCCCATCCCTCTCTGTGGCGTGTGTCTGCGCCTCCATGAATAATTTACTCTCTTAATGAAAAAACCTTCAGGAGCCCTCCAGCCTCGTGAAGTCTGAATTAAACAGTTGATTTACAATTACAAAGCAGCCATCTCTAAGGCCTCAGTAGTGGGCATCAGAGAGAGGAGCAGGACTGTTGTGTCTGTAGTGGGTTGGTGCTGCAGAGCTGCTGAGTGTCTGCTGAGATGAGAAGCCCCGTAGCGGGTAAGAGAATAACACAGCCAGGATGAGAGGCCCCTGCAGGCTTGTCCCTCTCCTCCTTCTCTTCTTCTTTCAGCTTCCACCAACCCCTCCTTACACACTCACACACATGCACACACATATACTCAGTACTCCACCTCTTC